>NW_015112636.1:744538-761431 GCF_001443285.1 Poecilia latipinna
TTCCCAAAAGGTGGGAGCTGAAAAATTTTTTTTTTTTTTTTTTTTTTTTTTTTGTTACAAAGTAGGAACAAGTTGTTGCGTGTTCAGGTGGCTTCCTTCAAGAACAGCCACAGGAAAGATGCGCCAGTCTTGATAACACCAGAAACGGCCACACACACACACCAAAAATAAAATAATAATGATAAAAAATAAAAATAAAAAGGTCATGGCCAGAGCCGTAATGTAAGACGAGGAGGGCGGCCTGCTGCTCCTGTAAGTCAACAGCCAAGCAGCAGCTGTGGCTGCAGCACTAATCAGTATTTCAGCTACGACAGTGGCTAAATCCCTGCAATGAACTGGGTCAAACTCTGGGTTACCACTGTGTTTGATCAGTTGTT
Source organism: Poecilia latipinna (assembly GCF_001443285.1). Taxonomy (NCBI): domain Eukaryota; kingdom Metazoa; phylum Chordata; class Actinopteri; order Cyprinodontiformes; family Poeciliidae; genus Poecilia; species Poecilia latipinna. The sequence goes on from NW_015112636.1 coordinate 744,916, forward strand.
TTCTTTTTTTCTCTCTGTTTGACTCATGCGTTTAGTCGCACTGTAAAAACTAGGGATAATTACAGGGAGCTTGTTGATGTCTGACAGGAGCGGCGCAACACATTAAACTGCTTAACATTTTCGTTATTGCTTTAATTTATGTTGAAGTGCCTGGCCACTAACTTAAAGGATGTTAAATTAGATGTGCCATTAAAAACAATGTACTTCAGAAACACAAGAATAGCTTTTACATGTAGATTTTTTAGATAAAGGGAAAAAATAAAATATGCACAATTGCATACTTTTAGACAGAAAGGAAGGTCAACAAAGCAAAAAATCCAGCAGAGGCGGTGAGCAACGGCAGCAGACAGCCAGACAGCAACAGGTGGCTGCAAACAGGAGGAACTTCAACACTGAGTTCAAATGTCAGTGTTGACAGAGCTCAGTATTTTGTAGTCGTATTTTTTTGTTTTGTTTTTGAACGTCTTTATCTAAACTGTAAATGTTCAGATGTTTGTAATGATCTAGGTGCAGCTTTTGCAGAAAATGCATTTGAAGTTGAACTTGAACACAACAAAACCAGATCTCTCCCTCTCTGTCTCTCATATGATAAGTCATGCAAGTGGATATCAGTTGTTTTCATGTCGATAAACTGAGAGGAGAGAAACTCCGACCGCATAATGCGGGGAGATGGGCTGATTACTAGCCAGGAGGGAGGTAGGCTGAGGTTTGAGGAAGAAGAAAAATAGTGCAACAATGTTGTTTTGAAGTGTTGAAGTCATTTTTAATGGTGTGCAGAGAGAGTTTTCTTCTGCTGCTTGGAGCAAAGAGAGATAGAGGGCTGCTTCTATCCACCCCTGTTGCTGCAGACTGCTGTTCAGCTGGCTGAAAGGAGACTGTTCACTTTTCCCTGAGACAAATTTGGCCGGCTGTAAAGAGAACAACAAAAAAAATTATGGAATATTCTGTGGAAATATTCCAAATTTAAACATGTTTCCCCCTTTATTTTCTTTCTAAGTATATCAAAATTCATATGATAAATAACTATTATACATAGCATTATCAAAACTAGTAATTTATGCATTATGTTATTTTAACAATAGAAGGAATAATTGCTGCATTTCTGTTTCTAAAAACAACAAATGTGCATATCAAAGTTTTGTTACTGTTAAAACACTGAGTTTTATTGTGCTTTGGGAACTTCTTAGCGCCCCATATGAAGTATTATACATTATACCTTCTAGAAGTTAAGGTTTAAAAGTGAAGTATCTTCAAAGACTCGCTCTGGGCAGGAACGATTTCCAGTAGCAGTCGGTCTCGCAACGAATCTCAAGGAGCCTCTGACTGAAGACTGTTGCTGTCTGACAGTCTGATGACTTTACTGGAAGACACAATCAGTTGTTAACTTTTGCTGCTCCTCTTTAAACCGTTTATTGTATCGCTTGTCGTTTCTCGCGATACTTTTCTTGTCATGGTATGAATTTTGATTCATCACTGCCAAAACTGTTGTTGGCATTGTTAGTTTTACAAGTGTATCCCGTTTTTGCTCAATGAAAGCATCAATGAATTATAAAATATGATTAAATCCAGTTACAATTTACAGTTAAGTGAAATAAATCACGCTTCTTTGTGTGACTGGTGTCCTAAAGAGGCATAAGACAAATAGGAATGTTTTTCAAGAGCAGCATTTGTGTTTGTGGGGCCATTATTGCTGTGACACAAAGTGGCAGCCATATAGTTAACCTAAAAATAAAGCAACAAAAAGTCCTGATCGCCACTCATCATTATCACAACAGCACCACAAAATATTGCGATTTAAACTTTAACTTCTTATCCCCCTAATAGTTAGAAATCCATACATTTTTGGTATACTTTTAAAAAGTGGAAGCATTTCTACTAAAGTGACCAGCTGCTGTAGTAGCCTGCAGCCAGGTTGCGTTGCACTAAATGCTTTCCATCCGATCTGCCTCTGATCTATAGTGTGTAAAGATTTACCAAATAAAATCTGACATCGAGTTCAAAATAAATTATGGAATAAATTCCCCACTCAGCTGTACTTCTCTTTAAGTAAAACATGCAGATTTCAATAAATCCACTCTCTTTTTTTACTCTCCCCTCACCCCTTCTTTATTTTATTTATTTTTTGCTAAGCCAATAACTTCCCTTTACACATTATTTTAAGACCCTCTTTTAACATTTTTCTGCAGTTTAATTGCTGTACTCGAATAGTTAAGATTGAGTTTGCAGTGGATATGCACTTGAACATTTTTACACGCAAGAACTCACAATAGGACATGGTGTTTGTCTGGTGGGGCCTTTAATCTTCTATATAAATACGAGAAGAGCTTTTTCCTTTTTTTTTTCATTATCCTTTAATGTCAAGCAATTACCCTCTAACTGTATCCACTTTTGTTCCCTGCCATTTAGATCTGACCTGTAAGAGCAACGGGAAAGCGGTATCTTTCTGGCAATTTCTGTTCGCCGGTGACTTCGGCTGTTTAATATGCTTAATCGTCGTCATATGAGAACAATTTAAGGCTCGAAACTCATAATTGTATGGAAACAGAAATGGAGGGACTTCGTGTGTAATGATTTTTAGCTCTTCTAAGAGTGAAATTGGCTGCAGTAGTGAAAGCGCAAACTGAAACTACTATTTGAATGTTAGTTTTTTTGTTTAGGGTTTTTTTTTTTTTTTCAGGGCTTCAGCAACTGTTAGATTCCTGCGTTCCCCCCTCTCTCCCCGCCCCACCCGAGCAGCACATACAAGTGTAAAAACCAATTTTTTGCGGGAGGAAGAACAAAAAGCCTTCCATAAGATACAACGCACACACACAGAGGAGGTCCGGACGCGGTGGTTAAGACGATGCAGGGTGCTCACCTTCTAATTGCCTGTCTCCACCGCTTACGATCTGGTTTCACAGTTAACCGTTGTTTCCACCCTCCCTTTCCATTGTGAGCACAGATGTTTCCGAGCGCGGCGCAGGTGTAAAGTAGTGCTTCTCGCACTCCAGCAGGAAAGAGCGGGGCCCAACCGCCCGCTGCACCGCTGCCATCGCACTCAGGCCGCGCTTTTGGCTGTTTGAACCCCCCCTGAGTTGCGTGTATAGGCAGCATTTTTAGAATTCCTCAGGAAGTCTGGTCGCTCATCAGAGATCACGCTTTGATGCATGTAGTGTAATTATGGTGTGTTCTTATGCAAAACAAGAATATATTGCAACCTCACTTTGATTTTGTTATTTATTTTTTCTTCACTGTTGCTGGTGGTGGGTACAAAGCAAACATTTGCTTTGTTTTGTTTGATGCGTAAAGTAGAGCAGCTGAATCAAAGTTCTGACGTTTTTCTGGTGAAGATTGATGTGTACGATAGCGCCGCGTGGAAGGTGGTTGACTGACGAACACCATGGCTGTTGTGATGTGTTTAGAGGTTTTCCTTTTTTGTGATCAATGTTCGGTTAGTGTTTGGTAGAAAGAAACGAAAAAGAGATGCATCGATCAGAATTTTCTGGTCACCAATTTTATTTTTAATTAATCGAAAACTATATACTGACAAAATTTGAAATTCAAAGAATGTTGCTGCCAGATTATTGAAAAAATAGATGAGCTCAACAAATACTTTTTTTGTTTGTTTTTAATCTATATTTACGTTATTCTACCATTAGATTAGTACAAAGTAAGATTATAACCATTCAGCTTTTAAGTGTTTAATCAACATCTGATCATTCATGGAACTACTTTGAAAGAATCCTCCTTTAGAAATGTGGGCTGTGGACACCGGCGTTGGCATCGGACGTCTGTTCTGCTGCGCTGTGTTTAACACCGACATTATATTTTAGCCTGGAATAGCTTCGCTGATGGGTCAATTCCTCTTAGCACAACTTGAGCATACAGTAGTCTTTTCAGTGTTCAATCAGATTGTTGTTTTTTAGTAAAAATAAACCTCCAGTGGGTCAAGAGAAGCGGCGTCAGTGTCCATCGCCGTTCACCCATGTTGCTTGTTCATCACATTTACAGATGTGCCAGAGACATACAAATACAAAGGTTATGCCTCAGGACTTTTGCCTTAAAAAAAAAAAAAAACTGACAAAAAAAAAGTGATTAATTGTGTTAAAACCTATGTAATTTATCTAATGGCATAAAAATGATTTATCATTGGTAATTTTGCTCAAGGATTGGGCATTTGTCATGTATTGTTATTGTGAATATTTGTACATGAAAATAATTTAGATTTACTCGCATAATGATGAAGTCCAGTTAACGATGTTTGAACACTCCATAAAACTGGATCGTATAGAATTTTTATTTTTGCAATTTTCTCCACTAATTGAAAAACATGATTCAATTCAGTTACAGTTAGTAGCTTGGTGATAAAAATCACACTTCTCTACGTAAGTGCAGCTGGTATTTTAAGAGCAGTCTTTGTCTTTCGGGGGCTTTCATTGCGCCCGTCATGCAGTGAATCATACTGTTGCTTAAAAAAGATGGCAAAGAAACTTTTTCTTATTGTTGCTTTTGTCATTTTCACAATAAATTCCACAAAATGTTGGGATATTTTAAGTCTTTATCGCCTCCTTCTACCAGCAGTTGTCAATTTGCAACATCAGCGGGGGGAGCAACTTTCCTAGGGAATCTAGATTCTTACTTTAACAAGGGCACAACCAAATCCTGCCATCATTTCCAAATGCAGCGTGTTTGAAAACTCAAAACAGTAAAAATAAAGCCTTTTCTGTCCTCTGTTCAGCTTTTCTGTTATTTGCAGAAAGCAAGGGGGTTGGTGATATGGACTTAAAATTTTATCACAATATTTCGTGGTACTATTGTGATAATGAATAAAGTGACAGTAAGAGCGGGTTATTACTTATTTCTTTTAGGTAAGTTTAAGTGGCTCTCACTGCAATCATATATCCACAAACGCTGCTCTTGAATAAAAACATTGAAATTAGTTTCTTTAGTGTGATTTTGTATCACTAAACTACACACAGTAACTGCTAAATGTATGTTCAAGTTTATTGATATTTATTGATGCTGTCAATGAAGAAACAGTGAATAAAATAGTAAAGCTAACAATCCCATTAATATCGATAGTTTTTTTTTTTGTCTTTTTTTTTTACACCGTTAAATGGAATTTATCTTTTATCACAATAAAGAATAAACGATACAATAAATGTATCGTAGCGGGAAATCTTGCTCGCTTTCTGTCATCCTGAACAGACATATGCTGACATGTCGGAGGAAACGTGTTTGCCTTTCAAATCCGTCTCTCCCGACTTTCTTCTTAAACATCAAACTGATATCGAAAACGGCTAACTTTGGGTTCTTCAGTCGATAACAGCTTCCCCACACCCCAAGAGTGTTCTCTGCGTGACACGGCACGTTGCGTTTAATGATCAAAAAAAGTCGATTTTTGAGTTTTCGCCTCTTGAGATGCCGATCAAGCCGAAACCATCTAATTGCTTTGTGCTTCTCTATTTAAAATTTTCTTTTTTTTTTTTTTCTTCAGCTCACATCTTTTAAATTAGAGTAAATCCTTCAGCTTTCTGTTACCAGAGATAAGACTTTTTTTTTATTTCTAAGGTTTCTTGACTAAAAATGCCTTTATTATGGGGAATGGGGAGGCGAGACTAGGCTTTAAAATGGATCAGGAAGATTGTCGTTATCAATACCAACCTGTTTCTGAGTCCCACCTTAGGTCCACCTTGACGACAAACGGCGTACACCTCTACCACAAATTTCCCAGCTTAACCCTACTCAGACGAAAGACCACTGCTTCTCCACAACCACGAGTAATCACTTTTTCACGCTCGATGCGTCTGAACTTGAGTTAAGGTATCCCCCTGAATTGTAATGGATTAATTGGTTGAATATACGGCGGGAAGGCTCTCTCAGTCTGCCCGAGCGAAGCAGGACTAAACGGCTGTGTAATGAACAGGCCGTGTTGTTGCGGATTAGTTGAAATGCCTACAAGGATAAATCGAGGCCCACGAACGCCAGCAGGGGAACGCATGCGAGTGCTTGTAAGGCATCGCGTTTGTGTTCTAAGGTAGCCGGCATGTGTTGCGTGTGTTTAGGTAAACATGGGTTGATAAGCAGCAGCCCGAGCCAGCAGCGGGGCGTAATGTTCCTGCTTTAACACTTAATAACCCTGCTGGTGATTTAGTGCCTGCGAAGATTTCTCCTCTGGGTTCTCTGCGTAAAAGCAGACTCCGCCGCTGCCAGCAATCGGCAATAATACGGATTAAAAGCAGTGAAACTATACGAACCAGAACTACTTCATCATGATGTGTTTTGAACATTCTGTTCCTTGTAATCCTAAACAGTCCTGAACAAAATCTTCCAAATGCATTGCCTTCATGAATTCCTTGGAACCCCTGAACTTTCGTCACGTTACACCAGGGCCGGATTTACAAGGATGTGGGCCCCTGAGCTGGAGACTTTGGGGTCCCTATCCACTAATCAAAACTTATTTTACCAATGCAAATGACATTAATAGTTAGTCCTATATATCAGCAGGATGGTTAATACGTCCCCTAGCTGATGTTGTTCCCAAAGAAGTCTACTGTAACGATATAGTTTTCAAACTGTTGAATATTATGTTAATAAAAAATCTAATACGCTGCAACTCACCTATGAGTTTCATACAAAGAACAATGTTTGTTTTTAAATAAAAAAAAAACAACTTTAAAATCTTTGGGCCGCCCCCAAAAAATTGAGGCCCTGGGCGACCGCCCCTCTAAGTCCTTTCTAAAGTCTGGCCCCATGTTATAGAAGTAAAAACAACAATCAAAAAGCAACACACCACAAGTCCATGCTTAGTTTTAAGATGAATCAGTCTTTATATAGTTCTTATTTTTAATTTTGATAATTCAAAATCTGAAAAGTATGCCATTCCTTTTCCTTCAATCCCATTTACTCTGATGCTACTAAAGTAAAGACAGCATCCATTTGCCTTAAGAATGTATCTAATTGGTAAAGAGTCAATTAACTAGGGCTGCACGATAAATCGACATTGGCCGGTTTTGAACATATCGGTATCGGTCCAGTAAGTAAACTGGCCTGTTTTATTCACAGAAACGTCCTAATCTGTTTCATTTATGGCTTTGGTTGTGTTTGGTGTTTATTTCTAATTCATATCCACTGTTTTTGGTTGTTATGTTTTATTTGTTTTGAATATTTAAAAGAAAAAGTCTTCCAGTTCCAGCATTAAATGTTCACGTTTATTGATCTTTGAGAGGACAAATTTTCCTTATTATTGTTATTATTGTTGTCATGCCATTTTCAGTATATCACTTGAAAATCAGTGTGAAAATGACAACATAATCATTCATCACAATAATTTCTGAGGCCATGTATCTTCCAGCCAAAATTTGTTACTGTGACGTATAGCAATAAATTTTATAACAAAATTTGCAAGGCACTTTAAGAACCATTTTTCTTTAGTTTCCTCCCTCCCTCTTTTTTTGTTTTACAGCAGTAATCATCAAAGAGAAACAATATAATCTTTTTTTTGTAAAAACTGCTTATTACACTTCATTTCCTGCCTCTCCTCCCCAAAAGGTGCTGAATTGTACACCAGCGAATCCTCCCCCGCCTCACTGTCTTTTCCTCCCTCTCTCCCCTCGGTTGCAGGCTGACTTGACGGGGATCAAATGGAAGAAGTTCGTGTGGCAGGGTCCCACCTCTGCCCCCATCCTCTTCCCGGTGACGGAGGAGGACCCCATCCTGTGCAGCTTCAGCCGCTGCCTTAAGGCCGACGTGCTGAGCGTGTGGCGGCGCAGCCAGCGGCAGGGCTGGAGGGAGCTGTGGCTCTTCTGGTGGGGGGACGACCCCAACTTCGCCGACCTGATCCACCACGAACTCGCAGGTAAGAGGGGACCGTTCCCCTTCGCTTCTATAGAGGCTTACAGAGCGATGCCCAAGGTGGCTGTAGTTTCTCAATAATGGAGGTCGTTGAAACGGGTAGTTTAGGGGGGGAGAAGATGGGGGGGGGGGCCTTTAAGAGGAAATAATTTACTCTGCTGCTGCAAGAACATGGAAAGAAAAAAGTATGACTAGAAAATTCACTTTTTTACCTGTGAAGCGATCGTAGATTCACTCAAGGTTACGCGCCTATAAAAGAAAGATGGCTGTAAAAGATAAAAAGGGAAAGTGTGGTGCTCAGAGCTTTTATAAAGGAAACACTTGAACATGATGTCAAGATTTGCTATTGATTGCGCCGTAAAAAAGAAAAAAAAAAAAAAAGATTCGAGAGGGTGATTGTCAGGTCGGACGCCCTGTAAGTGAGAGCAGTAAGGAAGTGTTGTTATCCGTGTAATCTAACACCGCCTTTACCCAATCGGCTGACTGATAATCCAGCCGACCCTGCTGCCGGTGCCAACATCTGCAGGGCCTTTCGGGTTCCTGGCAGACACCGGGGCGTTTCGCCTGCACGCTTGCGACAAATCTTTCGGACAAATCGGCACTCTGCATTCTAGCTTGGCGCGACGCAAGCAGACGTAGAGGCATAGGTGGGCAATCGTTACTTGAGAGAGAAGTACAGTCCAGCACAGACAGCCATGCAGAAACGAGGCCGACGCATCGACTCTCTGCTTTCTGCTTCTTTTTTTTTTTTTTTTCCCCTCCTAAGAGCAGCATGAGATGTGGAAGATGAAATGTGCATGAAAAGCCGTCTTCATGCACATTTTCTGCCATGTAGATGAAAGTTTGCTTCCTGAGCCACACACAGCCTGTCTGCGGCCCCCTCTCCGCTTCCCTCCCCCCTTTCATTATGAGACTTTGTGCCTGAAGTGGACTCTCGGATTGGGAGCTGAAGGCTACGATGGGCGGCTCATTCAAGCCTAACGGGTGCTGGTAATAACCTGAAGCGGTTGGCTCGGGCCCCTCTGATGGAGTGGGCTTCATTTCAAGCAGGAGGACGTGTTATGGAGCATCTTAATTTGCAGGTTGCTGGAGATGCTGCTGTGCTTTCCACAAGCGCTGGAAAGGAGATGAAACGTATCTCGAGTGTTATGTTGATAGGAAAGAGCTAATTGACCGCTGGCCTGACTTACAACGCAGCATTTTTCTTTGAGGAACGTCTGGAACGCTTTGCATCAGGAGCCCTGTGTGTGTTTTTTTTTTTTACCATTGTCTGCGTCTCATGTCTTAATATGTTGGATTAAGTCATTCCCACATGGGTGTGGCATACTACTTTCTTTCCTTCTGACTATAGATCGGATCTTTAGGATCTTTCTTAAATCTTTTTTCCCTCTGTGACGATGGACAATCTAACTTTAGATTAGGGGTGTCCAAACTTTTTGTCAAATGGGCCAAAATTGACATTTCAAAATGACTTGAGGGCCAAAATACAAACAAGGGGGAAAAAGAAGCAAAATACAGACTTTTTTAAAAAACCTACTTGACAATAAACTATGTTGCATTGCTTTTTTTAATATGAGTAAACCACTCCTATTTTTTTTTTTTTAAATACGTTTATTTTGGCAAGCGATGTGTGAATTGTTGTTGATCCAAAACTTTAAAAAGGTTTTGCAGGTTTGCCTCTAAAAGAGAGGGCCCGATTTGTGAATCTCTTAAGCTCTCCACTGAAAATAATATGTATTTTTTGTCAATTTTGAGCAGTAAAAACAAGAATTAGGCTACTTTTTGAATTAAATAGTATATCTTTAATGAATTCATTAAAAGCAGATCTGGATGCATCAAAGTGTGCTGGATATACTCAGTCCCTACAGGAAGATACAAAAAACCTGAGTATTGAATACTTTGTGCAGTAGCCAACATTTCTGAAGTAAGATTTTAATTTCTGTAATAATTTTGCCCTGGTTAAAAATGAAAAGTCTCCGTCTGTATCAAACACATGTGCTATAGGAGGCAGTAAGCATTATGTTGAATTGGAGTCGGGGGCCGCACAAAGTCGGTCCGTGAGCCGCAAATAGCCCCCGGTCCGCACTTTAGACACCTCTGCTTTAGATAAATAATCAAATACTTGCGGGCGTTAAAGCGCTCCTGCTTCACTGCAAACATCAACCCTAGATATTAAGTTGTCTGTCCAGATACTGGGGGGGGGAGACAAGAGCTTCATTATTTCCCCCTTAATAACCGAGCTACACTGAAAAAGTTGCGTCTGACTTCATCTGCTGTTTTTATTAAAGAAACCAGCTTTGTTTGGTTTCTTAATGACTTCACCAGAACGACTAGATGCCTTCCTAAAACATTTTCTGCTACATTAAACAACAAGCATCACCAAATATATCAGTGGTATATAGAGAGAGAGTGACCGTGCAGTACTTAACTGCATGCAATCAGCTTATATTTATTGCCGTCCAAGTGGTTTTATTGCGACGGTGATGCTGCGTACAGATATTTTTATATATTTAGCAGCCTTAGTTACTATTACCGGGTTTAAAACTAAATTAACAGAAGATGTGTGCTCACTAACGAGCTAACAAGCAGAAGCTGGTGAACGTGAAGCGAGCACCAAGAAAGACTTAAAATAGACATTTTTGTTCTCATTAATGGATTGACACGTTTCCTTATCCGACCACCTGCCCAGCAGCTAATGCTAACAACGTTAGCTGCTACTAGATGTTGCAGATACTCACTTTAATTCCTACAAAATCCATTGAAGACTGGTAACAGTTGTTCAGTTCAATAGATGAGGGTAAGAATCTTGGATTTCCTGTTTATTTGTTAGCTTGTTAAATAATTATTAATGTGTTTATTACCACCTTAAGTACATGAGCCTTGAGGAGCTTTGCTGTCATTATCGGCCGTTATTTATTTATACTGGGGCCAGATTGGGTGTCACAGAGCGGTCAGTGTTACACCGCTCTGCAGTTGGACAAGTTTTAACAAATATTCTACAATACCAATAATGAACCTTTGCAGTTTGTAGCATCCTGATTAGAGATTAGAAGGAGTTTATGGCGGACTGTCCTAAAATGCTTTGCCTGAGGAGATCCAGGTTGATAAATGAGCTTGAAACTTTGTTGGGATGTGAAATGTCTTCCTGCCGCCACACACAAATTTTGACTTTCTTCTTTGCCTCCCAGGAATTCTGGAGCTCTCTCTTGCATTTTGCAGCTTCTTTTTACCGTTTCGGGCAGTGTTGGCGGTAAACATGAAAATCCACTCTTGTCCCTTTTTTCTTTTTCTTCTTCTCCTTCTTCTTCTAATTATTTTGGGCGTCTGAAATGGCGCTCGCTCGTTCCCCGCCACCCTCTTCCACCCTCATTAGATTAGCAGCCTGTGAAAGTCTTTTAATTTTGAGCAAGTGCCATTTGTGCGTACCAGTGTGTCAGTAATCCCCGCTCTCCGGGGGAGACGAGGAGGGAGAAGGAGGGAGCTGCAGAGCTGGGGAGTAGCGAAGGGCGGAAAACTTGAGGGATCTTTTAACGTCTGGCTCTTAATCACCATTGAAGGAACAAACCACCGAGCTCCCTCTTCTTCTTACGCTGCCGGACGACCCGCCCTGCTCACTCCGACACTACGAGAAAACCAATTCTAATCTTCCCCTGGCCATGCACAGGAATTATCCCCAACAAGCGAGCGCTGTTGCTGAATTAAACAGCTTGCCTCCCCCATCTTACCAGTTCAGCATAGGCATGCATTCTCATGCAAATGATCTCTCCAATCCTTCTCCTGACCATAGGCATCCGACATGAAAGATAAATAGCCGCTTTTCCCCCCCCCCCATCCTTTTTTTACGATACACAAATTTTCCCTTCAATTTGAATCAACCACTGCACAGTTTGCAACAAATTCAAGCGATGTTTTCATCTCCTCAATGAGTCGGAGACAAATGGATGCTCTTTTTTTTCTTTTAGTAAAGCTGAGAAATGATTGGACGTAACAGGGGAAGGTCAAAGGGAAGAGGCAGTCATCTGCTGCCTATAACATTTTATCGCCGCGCCGTCTCTGCTCTGGTCACCGGAGTCCCCACATGTATTCATTGCTGGGCGCTGCAGCCAATCTCCTGGGATTGCTAAAAGAAGAAGTGGGGGATGGGTCCGAATGTCTCCTCCACTAGTTTGATGAACATTGTTTGAGATCCATGCATTGATGGAAGGGGATAGAAGCCGATGACGGCAGCTCTATTTTTTTTTAACATCGTCTGGAATTGGTTATCGTCTTTTTGTCAGTGGTCTCTGGATTGTGACTTAACGAAGTTCACAAGTTCCCCCCCCCACTTTTTGTTTGTGTCATGACTTTCCTCTGTGCATTTGAATCAAGGGTGAAATAAAAGGGGCTCTGTCTTGCACCTCAGGGCGGAACATCTAGTTCCAAAGGGCATATTTCAGTAGTCTGTGCAGGGCATGTTGACTGAAAGTTTCACTTTCTTCCAGGTCAGCCTGGATTTTCTCTTTCTTTTTTTTTTCTCCATTCTGGTCTTTGATGATATTTCAGCAGAAAATTATTGAACTGCTTTGACTGCAGCAGAAAAAAAAATATCTGAAGCTCTGCTGTAAGAATGCAGATGTTTGCTGACAGCAAATGTGAGAGCATATACTGACATGTCCCGGTTTGTTACCATCCCAGGCTTAAAATAATGTCATCTTCTGTTGCAGTTCACATCAAAAAGTAGGAAGTTTAGTTCCTTTTGTTAAACGGAGAGGAAAAAAATTCTTTACAAAATAGCACTTCACATATCTTTTTAAAAATACAATCAGCTGAAGCTTTTTTTTTTTCTTTTTTTTTAAGATTTTAGACCAGTCAGATGTTTAAGTTGTCCTATTATTAATTATCCACAAACTGCTTCTATCCCTGGGACACCTGCTGTATAGAGGCTCATTTACTTTACTGTAACAATATCTTCAGTGCATAATTTTGAAATACTGAGTGAGTAGAGAATATCTTTAATTTCCCCCACCTACTGGTATATGTGTACCTTCAAACTGTTACCCTCTCAAGAGCTTGATGTTCTCAATTCACTTCAGTTCGTCTGATAAATCTTGTTGTCTGTCATCCCTCAGCAGGTTTGGTTAAGTGTCTAATCCCCAGGTTTTTTTTTTTAAAATGAGAGCCAAAATTGTCGGATTGAGATCATACTAAGGCAATGAAATTAAGAGGAAAAGTTAATTTCTGAAGACATTTGATATTTTTATCTCTTAGACTTAATTGAAGCAAGCAAAGTAGTTTAATTTTCCTCCATAAAGAATCTGTAAGTCACCGTAGAGCCAAAGATAAAAAGGGTCTTACACAATTGCCATGATTAAAAAACAAACAGGCAAATCATTTCCAAAAAAGATTTGGAGCTCCATTATATTTTTTTTTGTTTGTTTTTTGTTGGCACATGTCATCAATTGCTGTAAATTACCAAGTTTAATCAATGAAACATGGTTGATAGAGAAATACTTTACCAAAAACAAAAAAAAAGAATAATAATTTTGTCTGTGAAAATCTTCCCCTAAAATAATTTTCGTCCTCATCGACCGCCTGTGCATGCCGAACAGATTCTCTCTAAAATCGACTTTTTGAGCTTTATATCATGTTACAATGTCATTTTCTCATGCAAAGTGTTTCTTTTGAGTCCTTCCGATTTTTTTTTCCCTCTCTCAAATGATGAATTTTCAAAAAATGTAAAAGTGAATTTATATTGCTGCAAGAAATCCAGGCATTTTACACAATTTTCGCCAGGAATTCCAGCCGTCTTGTGCCTCTGTAATGGCTTGTTTCATAAGTGCCCTTAAAGGACTGCATTTGTGGAAGGAATACTTGACAAGGAAGCTTCTTTGGCAACAAACACACTGGTAGACCTCTCTGCTCACTTTTATGAGCTTCTGTTCATGCATGCTCAGCGGTCCTGTTGCTCAAAGTGGCAGATGTGTTTTCACGTCTCCACTTATATGCCGAACATGTTAAGAAGAAGCTGCTCCCCCACTGACGGCTGTAATTGTCGAACAAGAGATGTGTTTGAGTGGAAGGGCTTCCATCGGGTGAAAGGTACGATGGCGTATCGTACATAGAAAACAAGGAGTACATTTCCACCAAAAACCAAGGAAATTTCGGAGCTCCAAAAGTCAAACATTTGCAAGAAAAAGCTCAGAAATTTTCTAGGAATGTTCAGATTTTTTTTTTTAATGTATGACTTTGGAAACTCTGAACTGTCCAAGTTTTTTTTTTTTTTTTCACCCAAAATATTTCTGATTTTTTTTTTTTTTGGAATATTTTTTTTCCTTCTACAATTACCCTAGTGTGGCATCGTAGGAAGACTATGTGTAATAAAAACTGTAGTAAATGTTAAAACACATCTGGTTTGTAAAGGCCCGACTCGGCACCTGTAATCCCGTCGCACAGATTGCTGCGACATGCGCTGCCTCCTCGAGCAGTCGCAGAAGCGGTGACACGCACCACCACGACCCAGTCATGAGATGATGTAATGCATAAGACGAACGAGTCCAACAAACGCCAAACACTCCCCACAACTCCAGGCAAGGATTCAGGAAGGAGAAACGCCACTCGCTCTTTGGAATTCCCAAGCGTTATCGACTCGGACAACCTGTGAAAGTCGGGCAGAAAGATGACATTCTCTACACATCGCCCGACCATCAGCATGAACAAAGTGTGTCCAGAAGCATTAATCGGGAGGCTTGTGTGAGTCCCGTCCACGGGGCTTGCCGGGCCGAGACGATGTGCATCAAAGAACAATTAGACACACTTGGTTAACCTTAGCTCTGGAGTGGCGCTGCTTCCTCTCCGCTCGTTTCAGACATCTTCGAAACTCCGGGCGCGTAACGGCTGAGATTGATGAGTTGATAAACCCGGACCTGGCTCTTGGGAGGGGAAAAAAGTGGCCGATGGCTTTTGTGCTTGGGGATCAATTTTCCAGGGCTAATCTCCTGCCCTGCGAAACCACCCTGTGCTTTCCTCTTTTCCTCCCGCTCAATCTCCATCTCCTTCTCCTGGTCTCTCTCTGATGGATCTCCTTTGGCTGGCATAGCGCAGAGACTCAGCCATGCGTACCGTCCTGGCCCGTGGGTTTAGTCCAGCATTTTTTTTTTTCCCCCTCCTCATCTCTGCTGAAGAAATATTCTTTAATTAGTAATGGAGACTTTTTACAGAGTGCTCCCTCTCTTTCCTTGCAGATAAGGAAGATCTGAAGGGAAGGAGAGTGCCTCTTGGCCAGCCTGGGTTCAGTTCCCCTGAGCACCATTGATCATAAACCATTAATCTTTCTGTTTAATGACTGACTGCTGCTCTAATTGCATAAACATAGATGAGCAACTTTTAGAGAAAGACACCTGTCCTTTCCCCCGTCCTTAAGTTGAAAGGATCCATCGGTCCAGACAAAAACAAACCACTTAAAATATTTTGAATGCGTGTTCTGCAAGGGCACGGCAGATGTTGTAGTTTTTCCATCCCGGAGACGTGAACGTTCTTTATGGCGCTGCTGTGCTTCTGCCTAAGCGCTCTTATAAAGGTCAGCTCATCTGGGTTGGCTTCATAGGAGGCAGAGACGTGAAAGTGTCCCAAGCTTCACCTGAGCCCATAAATCTTTGTCTAAATGAGGTCGCTCATCGTTCAGCCCCTACGCTTCCCGCTTGCCACCATTCCCCACCCTGCCTACCACATGCACGCTCCCAGATGTGTAAGCAAACCAGGATCTTAAGCGACCAGCACTGCAGGTTTGAAATCTACGTACCCTTTGTTTGCGTCTGTGCGTATTGAATTATATCGGCATAGAATTCAATGCATTTTTTTAATGCGATTGGTTGAGAATTAACATATCTTTTTTTAATCTTTTAGCAAACATTTCAAAAAGATTCCAGCTTTGAGCTGTTGCGTACAAACCTTTTAAATTTGGAGATGTCTCATAACTGTAGTTTTAAAGAAATCAGTGACGACAGATGAGACTCCTGGTTGCGTAGCAGGCAGTATTTTCTTCAAGTACTTGATTTACATCAGAATATTTGTCTAAAACCATGCAGTAGGATGGACAGTACGTTTATTTTATCCATTAGGGTACCCTAACCCTAATTTAAATTAGGAATAATAACGCCATATGACAATAAAGTTGAAATAATTAGAATAAAGCTTTAATAGATTGAGTCTGTTTTGAAGAAAAAAACCCCCACATTGACTGAGCTGGTCACATCAGATCTTGACTCTATCAAAGCTGTTATGTCATTAAAACAACTTTTATTCTTGTAATTTTAGGATGTTCATCTTTATTCTGGTAAGAATTGGGTCTTTTCTCTGCTGCTATCATGACTATATTCTTGTAATTAAACAAATTCTCGTTATCTGGCCTTTATACTCCGCTGTATAACTCGCAGAAGGGATGATTGGAAAATGTTTGCCATCATTTGTAATTTTGTATTTAGAAAAGAAAGCTAGAAAAAATTTTTTTTGATTAAAACCGGAAATCGGATCTGTTTTATTTTTTAATTTTAGCCTTCATGTCCTTTCAGTTCTGAGTTTTAAAATGAACGGAAATGTCTTCAGGTTTATTTGAGATGGTACTCTCACAATCGGAAAACAATTTAAGTAAGTTTAGGGTCTGGTTCGCAGAGTATGAAGTTAATTTTTTATTTTTCCCCAATTATTC
>NW_015112636.1:764574-778279 GCF_001443285.1 Poecilia latipinna
GAAGGGATGATTGGAAAATGTTTGCCATCATTTGTAATTTTGTATTTAGAAAAGAAAGCTAGAAAAAATTTTTTTTGATTAAAACCGGAAATCGGATCTGTTTTATTTTTTAATTTTAGCCTTCATGTCCTTTCAGTTCTGAGTTTTAAAATGAACGGAAATGTCTTCAGGTTTATTTGAGATGGTACTCTCACAATCGGAAAACAAAACATTGAAATTTCAACTTGTTGCCATTAGGGTTAGATGATAAATTGGTCCCTGGTTTCATTTATTTAGGGAGATCGGTGATCAGCTGATACTCGCATGTTCAACCAATCTTATCCACCGATCTTATCTGCCTCAGCAAAGGTCTAAGTATTGGCCTGATAGACCCACCCACCAGGTTATGTCTGCACGTTTACAGATAACAATAGTACACTAGTCACTGTTACCAACTCAGCGACTTTATTGCCATATTTAGCAACATTTCAAACATAAAAAAAGCCGATGAAGGCAAAATCAGAACCGTCAGGTGAGGCATTTTAAAGATCGGTAATCGTCGATCGGCCTGAAAACTGCAATCGGTGCACCCCTTGTTTCCATTTAAGCGAATACGTTGAAAAATTTAAAGCTCGAATCCCCGAACATGTTTGTTGACCTTATTGCAATGAGTTAGCATTTTCGGTAACACTTTGTCATGAAGTGTCATTTGGTAAATAATGACCCCTGTGCAAAGCTGACTCTTTTAATTGACTTTTAATGTAAGTTTTAATGCAGCTTTGCATAAAAATGTAATTGTTTGCCAAATAATGCTAAGTTGATACTTTTAATGCACTTTTAATGCAACTTTCAATGCATATGTGCATTAAAAGTGCATTATTTACCGAATCACACTTCATGACAGCAGTCATTCATAAAGACTTGTTCATGTTTATGACGGCTGTTATGTCATGTTTATGACAGTGTAATGTCAGTCTTAAGCACACCCCATCAATTAGTGTTGCCACATTTCCTCTAGCTAATGTTTGATAACCAGCCCAGGATTTTCTGAATATAACAGATTTGAACTGTAACTCAAAAATGTTTGTACTCGAGTGTCATAACATGAGGTTAAGGCGGTACGAGTTCGCCCTGCAGTTTTTGGGCCCGATTGTGAATGTGCCCTTTAATATCGCAATTTGATATAAAAAGGGCAATATAAATAAAATTGATTGTTGCTGTTATTAATGCTGTTGTAAAAGCCAACCGCAAGAAGTGTGGAATTTTGAAATGGGAACATTTGTAAGAAACAACTTCAGTAAGTCACTGCTGCCTCATCAGGCGTCTTAAGTGACACCCTGCCCTCCCCTTAAAGTGACAATGCATTCACAGAGATGAATTTTTCGACTTATGGGAGCGAAAATTTAAGTAGCTATTTAGGCAACCCTCATGAGCTGCTGCATGTTTAGATGCTTTGAAGTGGATTAATGATAATGCCAGCTAAGACTTCTGTTCTGTTTTTATTTTTTATTTTTTTTCCTCCCAAAGAAGACTAATGGGTGTTGCTCGGGGACTTGTGCAGACAAGTGCAATAAGGTCAACAAACATGTTCGGGGAGTCGAGCTTTAAAATTCCCCCCCCCCCGACTTGGTCGTTTTTCTGTCCCCAGGAAACCTTCCTGCAATCGTCAGGCGGTGACCATGACAGAGATTTTTCAGAAGCTATTAAAAATGGAAAAAAAAAAAAAAAAAAAAAACGACCCCCACCTCCTCATCCTCTGCTCCTGCAAGTCGCCCTTCCCCTCGGATGTCTGGGTTTATTCGCCTGCATCTTCTGTGGGAAGCTTCACACAGATATTGTCCTTTCTAATCAGTGTTGTTTTGTTTACAAGAGAACAAAAGCTCGCCCTGGACTGCAGCATTACTTAGGTCTGTCTGAAGTGGCGAGCGTCGCAGAGGGCCTCGCGCGGCGAACACCAGGTCATTAGGAACATTTGATGCAAACCAGACGCCTCTGTGTGTGTGTGTGTGTGTGTGCGTGTGTGTGCGTGTTTTTTTTGTTTTTTTTGTGTTTTTTTTAAGGGCTTCTTGTTGCCGAAGGGAGGGGCTGAGGAGTCACAGGCGACAGGGAGGGCCACAGAAGAGGCAGATGTGGTCTTGGCAGGGAGGGGCGGGTGGGGAGGTTTCTGCCAGGTTATGGCGAAGGGAGGGGAGCGCTGCAGCAAGGCTGTAGGTTTTAAACGCCGGCTTGATGTCTTCCTCATCCCAGACACTAGCTATTTCCCCCAGTCCGTGGACGTTATCGCTCTCACCGAGTCTGTTTAAATTTGAGAATCTTCTTCTTCTTCTTCTTCCTTTTCCCCTCCTAATGCATCATGAGTGCCTCGAGGGTTGAACTTTCTTTGCTGGTTGACTTTTTGCCCTCTTGTCTGCCTTGTGTCTCAGGATGGCCGCAGCAGCTGCTAAATCACTTAACTCCGACTTAGTTTAAAAAAAAAACAAAAAAAAAAAAAACAAACAAGCTCTCAACTCTCTGCACGCTCTGTTTACTTCCACTATATCTTGAAAGGTAAATGGCTTTATTCTGTTGTTATTTAGCCGGCGCTGTAAATATTTAATAGGAAATTGCTGTTTTCCTTCCCTTTTCCTGCCTTTTGCACCACTTTTCTATGTTCCCAGATCTTATCCTTCATGATACGCTTGCGTCCGATGAATTAGTTTGGGTCCTCTCAGAAATGGCTGTGCACGTAGCCCCCCTGTCCCCTCAAGTCCTCTCTGTTTGTTGGCAGCCAGCCTGAGGTTGCTTTTTTTTCTCTTTGGTTGTTGGTAAGGGTTTTATGGCTACTTCAAGTCTGCTAGAGTTACAGCTGTTATAAAGAGCTTTAGTGGAGTTGCGATAAATGGCTCCTTTTGAAACACAAAGCTGTTTTTCTTTTCATTCTGCCGTCCTTATGAAATATCCGACCTCTCTAATTAAATGGATTTAGTTAATTTCTTCTCATCGGGGTTTAAACAGTTTGGATGATTTTGAAATATGGTGAAATCGTCACAAAAGATAAAGTAAAATTTCTAGCTTGGTTGTTTTTTTTCTCTCCCTGCGGCACCAGAATCCACTTGGTTCCTGCGCAGTGTTTTATACTTTATTTCTTGCCTTCCATTTGTCCTTGCAGTGATTTTTGCAGGTGTTTTATTTTCACACCTGACCCTGATAAAACTATCTGCTGCAAAATTTCTGCTGCTTTTCATGTTTACATATTATTGGAGTCCAGAAGAGTCTGAAATGGGCAGTGGTTCCTTCTGGTTTTACGTAAATGCTGTGTGTAGCTGGGAGGATTTTTTTTTGCCCTTGCTTTTAAACTTTTGGACATGTGTAACCATGGCAACCGTATATAGCTTTTACATATGGGAGTGGTTGAGTGGCATCTTAAAATCTAAAACAGGACACTAAACCCCAAATCCCAGAGGAATTGATCGGGTTCCCCAGTATCTATTGTGATAAACAATAAAATTTTTATTTTGAGACCAATTTCAAATAACATACTGATAATGGCATAATAATGCAAGGCCACTCTCTCGCAGACCAGTAAACTTTAATTTTGTAAAGAACAACCCATACTTTAACTGGAAGATATTTTGAATATCCAAAATTAAACACCACAACCAAAAACAATTTACAAAATGGAAATCAAAACCACACTCAACAGAAAAAAAAAAAAAAAAAGTAAAATTGACTTTGAAAAAGTATTAATCATCAGAATGGAAATGTTTGAGAGTTCATTGATTATAATGTGATCAATTGTTCATTGCAACAGGCTTAAGCCGAACCAAAGAGCAGAGTAGAGGTAGAAGTCCAGACCATCTCTTTATAGTCATAATTGCCCTGAATCTTATCCCCAGTTCCAACGTCTCTCCGTCTGGCTTTCACCCAGATGCAGATATGAAGAGGTGCGACAAAAGCAAATGTTTTGGATCAGCTGTGCTTTCCAGGAACTGATGGTGTCATCCGCCATATGTTTCTGTGGAAAACATCATCCCAGACGACTGAAGATACTTTCATGATGAGTTATGACAACTGATCGTCCAATAGACTCAGTCTGATTTAGGGACCAAAATTGCAACATTTGCTGCATTTCCAGCTGCTGGCGATGAAGACTTGATCTTCAAAGATGTAAACAAGAATGGAGTGGTGTCAGATTTTAGCGGTTGTACGATTTCTCTTTCGTCAGTGACCATGAGCATTGTCTCTCGCTGATGGTAGACTGTTGAATTTACCCAGAATGCCCTGTGCTATGCTTCCCTTCCTGCTTTAGGAGCGGTCTCCGGTCCGCTTGCATTCACATTTGCATTCAACCAAACTGAGGCCTAGGTTTCTCTGATTTGGTCCGCATCAGACTTTGACTACACACTCACACCTCCTCAAATGAACCGGACGTTCTAGACAAATGAACTGGAGTTCGATTAAAGCGGACTGAGCAGATCTGGTGTGAATTCAGCCTTAATTTCAAATAAAGTATTTTTGGATGGAGTTGAGTTGAACCACTCTCTTAGATATTAGTTCCTTCTAAATTTATCCAATTGTCACATTTAATCAGCAGGCGGAGGGCTCATTTAATCATTCAGTGAAGCCGATGAAGTCACTTCTGGGCCATCTTGTGCCTCCTCGTCGCTCCCCGTACTTATTATGCGCGAGCTCACGCGGAGACGGCGCACTCGGGGAGATGTTTGCTGCAGACTTGACTGAAAGGAGCTTAAGTGCTGTAAGATGTGAGCAGTGGCTGTTAATGAGATTAGACCTGCATTCAGGCCAGCGCAGAATGTGATTCAGAAAGCAAGACTGATACGGGTCTAATGGCACACTTCTTTATTGTAAGCAGCAAGGCAAGCGCTCGCTGTGTCTTTTGTAGCCCGTCGTACCAAATAGTAGTTGTTTGTTTTCTTTTTTTCTTCTTCTTCTCCTTCCTTCACACAATCCACAAGACACAAGTTTAACTGGAATCTTGCTCTGTACATGTTGCTGTTTCATGGCTTAACAGCACTAGTGTGGGAACAATACCTGGGCTTAAATGTAGACTGCTTATGCAGCATTTTACATCAGTTGGTTGAAGTACAGCATCACTGATCGACTTAGGTTTGCTCTGGATACTCCAGTTCTCATAACTAAACGCAGAATGCTCCTCAACCTTAAACGTTGTGCCCTTCTTAAATCATCTTGTATTGAGACCTGGGTGCTTAAAATGATTCAGCAGCAGGGTTTCTACCCAGCCTCGCTCTGTCTAACTGAGCACTTTTGCTGTCATTTACATGGCATCTTCTCGTGATGCCATGTAAATGACAGCATTCAGGCTCGCTGTTTTGCATTTCAGGAAACGGGCCGTTATTTTCACGGTGTCCTGAACATCACGCTCGACAGATTACAGGAGTTAGTTTTTTTTTTTTTGTTGTCGTTTTATCGCCGTATTGGGCCAAAAGACTGAAATGAATGGACAAGATATGCATTTGTTTTACTTGTTTTTGCTGCTGGAAAAGGCTGATCTCGTACTGCTTCTCTTTGTATTCCGCCAAAATCTATATAAAATGAGAGTTTGGGATGAGCATTTGTGTGTGTGCATATGTATAATTTGTGTGTGTATATGAAAATTTAATTCAGCAGGAATTGGACAGCTGGTTACTGATTGCCATGATCAGAATATTCATATCTTTGACCAAATGCAGGACTTGGAACCAGTTACTTTAGAGTAATTGGATTATTTGAATTAAACCAGAATTAAAGATGCCTCTTCCTCCAAAACGCTTAAATCTTCGCTGGAATCCTCCGATTCTGTGTACTCGACCTGTGTTTACGGTTTCAGTTACCCTGATTACATCACAAGATGGCACTGGCCTTTGACCCAGTTAGTACAGACCAAAACGGCAACACTGTGTATTCCTAATATTTTGTGAGAAATGGTTATAAATATAAAGCTGTGCACAGAATGAAAGCACGGTAGTCCAACTTCTTAAATCATGTAAGTGGTTTTGACGTGTGTCAGGGACGCTCTAGGTGTGCTACACTGGTGCAGAGTCATTAAATACATTTGTAATTAAGCATTATGTCGGTTTAAAAAAAAAAAACGTCAATTCAGCTGTTTTTCTGTATCGGCCGATATTAAACTTCAGATATCGGTATCGAAAATGAACAAAGTGGATCGGCACATCCCTGATCTCAAACAGGTAGATCAATATCACATGCTAGTCGCATCGGCATCGTTCAGTTCAGCGTTCTTCACACCGTTTTTGTTTTCCGCACTCTTACGCTGAACGTTGTTTGTCTGAGATTCGCCACGAACGGGTGAAGTGAGAGTCACTGCTCTTTTGTGTTTCTCTTTTTCCAGCCGAGGACGACGACCTGTGGGAGAACGGCCTCTCCTACGAGTGTCGCACTCTGCTGTTCAAAGCCATCCACAACTTGCTGGAGCGCTGCCTCATGAACCGCAGCTTCGTGCGCATCGGCAAGTGGTTCGTCAAGCCCTACGAGAAACACGAGAAGCCCATCAACAAGAGGTACGCCACAAACTCCTCCACTCGTCCGTTTTCTGCCTCGCTGCCGTTTCAAACCATATTATGCTCATGGATGTTTGGCTACTAGAGCGATATTCCCTGCTTTAAAAATCCTGAAACGGCAGATTGTTTTTGAAAATATTCAGTGCTCTACATAACTCTTGTGATATTAGAGTTTAAATATTGGCCACAGAGGTGCTTTAGTGGCCCCATTGTCTGCCTCATATCTTTCCTGTTACTCTCAGTGTGTGTGCAGCTGAGCCATCCTCCTTCTCGCCGCTATCTGCTGAGCTGGATTTCTTACAGTCAGTGTCTGGTCTTATAGATAACAGATGCAGTACTTGTGTACCAAAGAAACTGTGGCCATGGTGGCTTTTCTTTCTTTTTTTTCTTCCTTTTTCCATTTATTTTGTTTGCGCTTGCTCTCGACTTCTCCACTCTAAAAAAAAAATCAGCTTGTTGTCAAAGATGTTTTTTAGGTTGTTGTTTTCAAGATTTGTAGCTGCACCTGATGCTGCAGGTTTAATACTTGTGTAAACGTAACAACAGGAGAGAGTTTGATAAGATGGCTGTGCTAAAGAGAGAGTAGAGGGAGCTGTACATGGTGTTGTTTACAGTTTAGCTGATAATCTGCCTGTATCAGGCGTTTATTGTTTGTATTCTTGCTAGATTTCCCTTTGACTGGGTTGAGGACGTCATGATATTAACTTGAGAGTATTGACAGGCTTGTTGTAGGGATATAAAACTAACTGGATAACTTTTGCTTTTTTTTTTCCATGATTTTTTTTGTGCATGTATTTAATTTAGAGTTTATATGCAGTGTAGAAAAGCGTTAAATTTGTTTGCAGAGCAGGAAAATGAGCTGTTTTTTTTTGTTTGTTTTTTTTTGACCATATGGAAAGCATCCAAATTGGACTTTTTCACAGCAGTCTGAACGGTCCACAAAAATCAGACTTTTACCACTTCCACATGCGGTACTGATGCAGACACGCATCTGATATTTATCATAGCACCTGCTGTCTGAACGATCATGTCGCATTTAATCCGACTTTTATGTCACTGGCGTGAGACAAGTGTCTCAATTCTGCACCAAAAGAAGCCAGATGTGGCAAATCCAGACATAAACAATGGCTGAAAATTATAATTATGTGTCGGTAAAGCACGTCACCTCCCAATCCCACCACTCTCAGCTCTGACTGCACATCTAAACTGACTTCTCTGCAGAAACAAATTGCAGTCAACGTGCCACAAAATGACATCGCTAGTGGCGCATTCTCTTGATTAGCTCACGTTGTTTTGTTACGATCTTGTGACAATCGTGTCGACTCTGGATAGCTTTTAAGTAAAGCTGTTTTATGGCCGTTTTACGGCAGCACCATGAACGGTGTGCTGCCGTGTGACGTCAGAGTTCTGCACGAGCAGGTCGCAAACCGTTCACACAGACGTCTGACTGCGGTTGCATTTAATTAGTTCTATGAATAAACACACAAAAAAGCTGAATGGGAATTGAGCATCTAGATGTGCTGCATGAACTCAGCCTGAGACGCGTTATTCCTTCTTACCTTCAGTGTTTCCTTCCCTTTTTTTTTTCTTGTTTTCTTCCTTTTATGCTTTTTACCATATGAACTTCAATCGATTCTTCCTTCCACTCTACATCAAACCAGACCCGGATACAAATATCAGCATAGTGAACTCTTGTAAATATACTGAAGCCTGGCAACTAACTGCTAGTTTAAGTTGGTAAAACTAAGATAGATTAAAAGATGAGCGGCAAAAGCAAATAAGGCGGAATAGCAGTGTTTACCAACAGTTGGTGGTGTCGTCCAGGACATGTTACTGTGGAATATCTTTGAGCTTTTGGCCCGACACACAGAAACTGTCTTTAGACAGAGGATTTTATTTATTGCAGAACTGACTGCTGGTGGTGACTCATTGAAGATACCAGGATGGTTTAAGTTACAGCATTCAATTTTCCTATGAAAATGCATGAAGTATTTTTCAGTTTTCAATGGAATTAAGATATGAAAAATGTTTAGGAACTCTGCTGATCGATAAGTTACGACTGTGCACATGCAGGATTTTAGCCTTACATATCTTTACTTCTGTGGTTCTGCTGAGGGGAACTTGAAAGTCCTTCAGTCGTAACACAAGCACCTGTGCTCCTTCTGGGCTCATCTGTGTTTTCCTTCCCTCATTCGCATTCACAGTTCAGTAAAATTCCATCTTGGGAATCGTTTTAACGTGTAATCCAGCCTGGCTTTATTCTCAGCTGTAATCAAGGGTTCTTTCTAAAAGGGTTATTTGTTAAATATCTTAAGTGAATAAATGACGACTGGAAAAACACTTTCTAACTTTAACAAGTATGTTTAAGCCCTGTAGGCTTTTTTTTTTCTCTTTTTTTACCTATTTGTACTGATTACAGAAGGCCCCAGTCAAGGAAAAAAAAAACTACAATGGTCTTTTCCTTTCTCTGTAATTCATAGGCCTCTCTCTGTCTCTCTCTCTCTCTGTCTCTCTCTCTCTCTGTCTCTTTCTCTCTCTCTCTCTCTCTCTCTCTCTCTCTTTCTCTCTCTCTCCGCCCTCCTCTTCATCCCTCTCTGCTGTCACAAAGCAGACTGGGCAGGTTATAAATAGTGGTGAATCTGTGTTGTTGTTGAGGATGTTTTCTTCTTTCCTTTGGTTCGATCCACTGTAACCACAACAACCACACCGGGATTTTGATAATCAAAGATACGACAGAAGATTCCCCATTGACTTTTTCTCGGTTGGTTATTTTAACCGCTAAAACTAACAAACCGATAGTAAGTGGATTTATCCATCAAAAAAAAAAAAAAAAAAAACGTTAAACCCCAAAATATCTTGTTTTTGTCTGTTGCTCCAGATAGAGTTAAATCCACTTCTGTTGACATCTAAAAAAAAATGCTACAAAATCTGTCACTGGAACGTTTCCTGTAGTTACAAGGCCAGTTAAACTCACAGAGCTGCTGAATTTATGCAGACTGCTGGGACTAAGGATGGGCTGGGAGGACACAGTGAACATTACAATTAAAGAGTTGTTCAAAACTACTTTTGGTAACTTTTCAGCTTTACTGGTGTTAATACTGGAAACAATGTACTGTAAGACTTCTATATTTAGCTACAAAATCCATCTGTAACAAATGTTTCTCTAACGAACTTTTCTGCTCCCAGCAGTCACTATGTCATTACTTATTCACCTGTAAAGCTTTAACTGTCTGCACATCGAGATGAATGATGAATTTTATTATTTTAGTTAGTCTAGAACATTTGACATTAAAAAAAAAATCACAAGTTCACTTAGGATCACTAGAAGCAATATCTGCCTCAGTGTAATTTTGAAATTGTAAATATGTCTACTTCCTTCTAACAGGCTGCTAACATTTTTACATCCTTTATGCTTCCTGGTAGTCACTTTGATGCCATGAAGCTTACCGGAAATTGCCTGTGCTGTAAACAACCGTCCTCCACTTCAAAGTTAATGCTAATTCAGGACTTGGAAGTGTGGCCAGCATGGCGTGAATGGCTTTATTCACTTCCTCCGCTGCCAGGCGGACTACAATTCTAAAACAGTGCATAAAATTGATGTCATCGCTCACAACTTGTCCTGCTGTTCGCTGATTGGCCCTGTTGAAAAATCTACTGGAGGGACTCCAAGTGAACGGGAGAAAGCCCAGACTGTTCTGTAAGCGAGATTTTTTTTCCGAGTGGAATAGCACAGGAAGGCAAACGGCCAAGTAAAAGAATAATAATAAAAAATAAAAAAAAATCATCAACTTTTCTGTGTTCCGATTATCTTTCCCTTTTCCTCAGAAGCTCTTCGTTGCTCCTTGTCCTGGTTACAGATATAAGCAATAGTACTTTTGTTTTGGTGCCATTTTCAATGACCAATAAACTTTAATTTTGTAAAGAGCAATGACCACGGGAACTGGAAGATATTTTAAATATCTAAAATAAAACCCGACAACCAAAGCCATAAACAAAGTGGATTATGAAGATAAATTATGTGTAAAGTCCGATATCATCATTGAATATCAGCGGCCTCCGGTGGAGCCTTGGACGCCTCTGTCAGATCTTTTTAAGTTTATAATAAACCAAAGAGCATCTCCACACCGAAATAACCAGCTTTATATCTTTGATGCCTAGGTCAAAAGCTTATTAACATCCTTATAATGCTAACCTGATTTAACCTGAAAAAGGGGAGCGGTATTGCAGAGATTTATCTGGAGTCCCCAGCAGCAGTGAAGGAGAGAGAGAGCCAGCACTCTGCTTCTTTCTCAGAGACCAGCGAAGTCATAAAAATGGGAATCGGTTTAAGACTGTGAGGAAGTCCTTCACTTGTTGTCCTTAAGAAACCCTTCTTGACGGTACATTGATTTAAACACACTGTACTGTGACACCTCTTGTTCCTCTTTTTTCATTTAGATTCACACAGTGAATTGACTGCCTAACACAGCTTATCATTGCTTCACCTCCAAACGCGTTGTCTCTCTTGTTGAAGAGCAGGCCAGAAGCTGCTTTGCATTGGCCTGCTCTCTAAACCAATTTGCATTGCATATCTCTGTTGGAATCCAGCCACTAAACTCTGAGAATTTGTTTGTATAATTAAATTCTTCTGAACCATGCGACGCTTTAGATGTCTTAAACAAAAACGCTTTCAGTCGGGATTCCCACAGAGTGCTTTGGTAGAGTTGACGGTTTCGTGGTCGATGCGATTTCCATTTGTGCTCAAGACTCCGACGTTATCGGATTTACTTTAAGGACCAGAGTACGCCGGAGAAGAAAAAAATGTGCTGAAGGTCCTTTTGATACATGATAGATATCGAATGAAATAGAAACTGAAGGACTCGAAAGATGATCTCCGTCTATATGTTGAAGTGCATTTGAGTTTGATCAACCTTTATTGCGCGGTCAAAGTTCATGTAAAGTACTTTGATGTAAAGTATTGAGCCTGGAAAAAAATAAAATTTCCATGCTCAAAATGTATAAAAAGCGCTGAGGGATTCTGATTGGCTGTGTCCAGTTTCTGGTTGATCGATCCAGAGCTGCTTTGCATTGGTTTTGAGATTTAAATATAGGTTATGTAAAAAAAAAAAAAGATGATGGAAGACTGTTGATTTTATATATATATATATATATATATATATATATATATATATCTCCAAGGGAAAACCCTTGGAGTTATCCTCTTTGAGCCCAGCTTAACACTTTTCTGTATTTACTCATGTCGTTCTCTCAGTCCCGACCTTTGCGCTCTGCTTTTCCGCGGTAGCAGTCGTCGACCTCGGCTCTCGGTTCTTACCCCCCACTTGTTTAGCAGCTAGATTTGACAGCGGTTCAAGAACATTCCCGTGCGAGCCTGCAGGGGGAAGACACTTGATACCCCGCTGCTCCTCTGACAGCTCCGGCGCAGCGTCCAAAGCCACCAGTTGGTGGAGGCTGTAGTCATCTCACAACCTCGACCCCTGACCTCAGCCGTAGCTGGCCTGTAGACCCTTGCGTCATCCCTCACACCCCTCCTCTGGAAATCTTGACTCATTTTTACCACGATGGCAAACATTTTTCATCCGATTTAAATATTAGTTGAAGTTGATAGTAAAAAAAAAAAAGAAAATATAATTGTAAAAATATAATTGTTTGCCTGTGTGTGTTGATACAGCTGCAGGTGATTCTCTTTGTCTGGGGTTCAGGTTGGCTGTATCCGTGAACCGTCCTCTGCTGGAGACTTAGAGAGGGAGAGACAGAGAGCACAGGGGGACGCTGGGAGTATGGGAATGAGAGAGGGAGAGCTCCTCTCCGTTGTCATGGCAGCAGGGAAATGCACCCTGGGATGGTGTGTTTCCAAGGTGAAGCGGGATGCTCGTGGTCTATTGGCTGCCTTCAGGCACACCGACTTGTCGACTTGTTCCTAATTGGCCGCATTAGAGAAACCGAGAGCAACATTAAATCCCGCCAGCTTTGATGTTTTAGTTTGATCCGGACAAAGAGGACAGGCTGCGTCTCGGTCCGGCTCGGCTCCGTGCATTCGCACCGGATCCGTGGCATGTTCCAGGGCAGCCTCAGATTGCTGCTGCGCACTATTTAAATATGTTTAGTCTGTTGTTGTTTTTGTCTAACTGTGAGCATCATTAACAAGTTCAAGCTGTTACAGAGCAAGGGCTACTCTGCAAAAAAAAAATTACGCCACGTATAAAAATATACGGGGCGTTTTGATTGCCGCGGAACGTCGCGAGGTGAACCCACCGGTCCACGGACACACAGAGCGGCGCTCGGATAAGTAGGACAGAGCAGGATAAAGGGCCGCTGCCTCCAGTCTGGGGCTAAAGCGCTAAATTTATCCCCTCGCTGCACAACACAAACACAAGGAGACGGGTCGTCGGACGTCCACGAGCCGCTCGCCATCAAGTCGGTGCACCAGGCTGAGATGTGATGAATCAGTTGTTGAATTAATCGTCTACCAATTTAGTAATCAATTAATCGTTAACCGGAGTGAACAGACTCAAAAAAGGCAACTTTCTCAAAGAATAACACGCTGAGAGCAGCAAGTAAACAAAAGGTGTATAAAAATATACACATTTTGCATTTAAGATACAAACATACTTTGTCTGTAAATAAGTTCTACACAAAACTCAACAAATGGCAGTTTTAGCTTCACCACGTTCAAATAAAAAAAAAAAAATAAACTTGCAATAAGCATCTATTGCAATACAATTATTTATCGGTTAATCAAAAAAAAAAATCAACAAATCAGCTCGACACTGTACTGATGCTAGGTAAAGTAGAAATGGTTGAGCTTTTCATTTGTTAAAGTATTTTTTTTAGTTGCAGATGCACACATTGCTGCAAATGATTAAAGTACGTCAAAGGAATACCATATTACTGCATCGTAGGCAATAAAATGTTTTATTTTTACTAAAAAAGGGATTTGAATTATTTTTTCATTTCCGTTTTCTTATGTAATCCTAATATTGTACAAACTAAGCTTATGTGGTAAATGAAAACCTGCAGAAGGTTGCAATTAAAAAAAAAAAAATCTGATTGTCGAAACAACTAATAGAATAATTTATTATCTAAATAATCACTAGTTGCAATCCCAGAAACACACGGCTCCCAGTGTGCAACTGTTCAAACATAGTAGTCGCATGGGGTAGGAGTCCCCCCCCCCCCCCCCACCAACACCCCCCAACAAACCCCAC
>NW_015112636.1:781573-791166 GCF_001443285.1 Poecilia latipinna
GGGGTGTACCCCCCCCCCCCCCCCACACACACACACACACACACACACACACACACTCACACACACACACACACACACACACACACAGAACCTCTAGAACCTCTTTGGAGCAGAAACTCCAGGAAGTCATGTGACCTGGAGCTCAACCCTGTTGCTAGGGAGACAATTTTTCAAACATAAATATGACTTTTAAAATAGTTTTTAACCGTAAAAAAACAACAACAAAAAAACCCCATTGATTTAACTGCTGCACAATTATACATCACTGCTGTTTTATTCATACCTTTTTTTCTTGATTTACAGTTTGGAGTTGAAGTGAACTCCTTAAGAGATTTATTCAAGGCTGCAGCGGAGCAGAGGGCCAAGCGAAGGTCTGAAAAACTCGTCATAGTTAATCCATCAGCTGTCATTCCCTTCTCCCCCGCCCCTCCCTTCTCGTCGATCCTTTTCTAAGAAACCGCCATTCCAACCGTAGTGTCTTAATCCAGAGGTTCAGACAGATGGTCGCATTTAGAGATAATCCTTTTTGTGTTCTTTCAGGCACCCCATCTCCGGCGGCGCGTGCAGCGCGCCACAAATCTGGGAATTCAGGCTGCGCGAAGTGATCTGTTGCAAACCGAATGAGGGTTTCAGTTTCAATTTAGAAAAAAACCCGAAACAAAACCAACTGGAGGGCTGCGGCAAAATACCGGCATGTCATCGTTTCTTCTCCACTTCCGAAGTACGAGCGGTCCGACTCGTAGTTCATGCAGTATTTATAACGGTGAAGTGATATTGATTGTGTCATCAGTAACCATTTGAAAAGTGCAATAGAGGCAGATGTCTCTTTGAAGACGCTTGAAGACTGTTTGGCGTCTGTAGTGCCGTAACAAATAGTTATCTTTGAATTTAATCTGTGAAACACAAGATGAACAGATTAATTGTGGCTAATTGACAATTGTTTTACAACTCGTGAGGATTCTGTCACTTAATGGCTTTTAAATTAATACAAGTTTTTATAATTTCTCTTAAATGTGATTGTGACAACATCATATCACTAAATAATAATCTAGGCTTAAATTAGGGCCCAATTATTCCGTCGATTCTGATTAATAGCGTAATCTGTAAACTAAATTGCCAAACTGCAGATTCTTGATCTACCACTTAGATCGCATATTTCATACAATATTAGAAATGCATAGAAAAGGCAAATGAACAAATAATTAAATTCCTTTTTGTTTTTAAATAATAAAAAAAATCCTTCTAATGCATAGAAATGCGGCTTGAGGAGTTTTTTTATCATCTTATATGCAAAATATTTATTTGTTTTAGAGTTTTGGTTGACTTAATGCCCTCAGTGTGTAATTTTTTGCAAATTTATCTTTTGTCAGTCTGTGTAGTTTAGCGATTAATTAATTTCTAAATTATTTGAAATCAAATAATTAATCGGATTAGTCATGATTAATTGATTACTCCAATAATTGATTAATGACAACTAATCTGATTAATCATTTTAGTGATCAATTGATTTCTAGATTATTTGAAATCAAATAATTAACCGGATTAGTCGTGATTAATCAATTACTCCAATAATCGATTAATCACTACTAATCCGATTAATCGTTTCAGCCCTAGTACCGATGCGTTCATTACCAGGGCGATATTCCCATTCTTTCAGATGCTGCTCCGTCAGAATTGTGATTTGGTTGCAGAACGGATTCGTCTTTAGAGAAGGAAGATGTTTCTCTGAGTCGGGAACGTCGTGACTGACAGCAGGGGCTTCAGATACACCCCCGGCGTGTCACTTTG
Organism: Poecilia latipinna; assembly: GCF_001443285.1. NCBI lineage: Eukaryota > Metazoa > Chordata > Actinopteri > Cyprinodontiformes > Poeciliidae > Poecilia > Poecilia latipinna. The sequence continues at coordinate 783,362 of NW_015112636.1, forward strand.
TGTGGCTGGAACCTGACCTGCCGTCAGGGTTGTGTCAGAATCATCTCTATTCTGCTCCAGCTGTAGCTCTGTGTGGTTATGATCCGCTCACTCTGGATCGGATTCCTCATCCGTCTTTATTTTTTTCTCTCCTTTAATTAATTTATTTATTATTTCATGAACATGTCGTTCTATCTGTTCCTATTTCTCTCTCCCTCCCAAGTCTAATCTGACATTTATAAAGTTGCTTGGCCTGTTTTTCCATCTGTGGGAGAAGGAGATCAATTCAAAGTAATAGAGTTCTACATGTAGGGAAAGTGCTGGGCTTCAGAGTTCCAGCCGAGCATTTCCTCCGTGTTGGAGCGTAGGCTTGAGCGGTAGCTGCTGTGTGTTTTGGTGTCTCTGTGGCAGCAGACTGAGCTGTTGTTTCCCAGCGGTCAGGTGGCTAGACAGGAGGAAAGGTGATATCATCCGATTCTCTGCTGCTTACCTACGCTCACCTTGTTTTCCCCCTTCTGGTTGTGCTTTGGTTCTTTAATGCTGCTGTAGTGCTGTGCAAAAGTATTCAGACCTTGTGAACTTTTTTGTCTCTGTGTTTTATTGGGAGCAAATAAAACGGTCCGATTTATTTATTTTTTCTCTTTTTTTTGTTTAGATTTTTGTTAGAAGGGTGTTGTTCTTTGCAGATCCCAAACATAAAAAGGATTTTGCATGTTTGCTGTGGGAAAAGAAAGCCATCTACTTTTCAAACACTTTTGGGCTCATTTGAACAAGTTTATTCTCAGCTGTAGAAACAGGATTTGGATCACTTTTGTTCAAAACACTTCAATAAATTCAATAAAAGCTGATTTGAGTCGACAAATCAAAGTAGACTTTTCAGTAAAAGTCTCCGGATCAATGTGGTTCTGCTCATTATAAAAGCTTGATTATAAGAACATGAATACTTTCTGTTGTATTTAACATTTTCCACTGTAAGAAAATTATGTTCTTAATAGTAGGGGGCCGCACAAACTCAGTTTGAGGGCCACAGATGCCCATCTCAGTCATAAGGCAAATCCTGGAGAAGTCACTAGCCTGTCACAAGGCAGTTTGGAGGACAGTAGGGTTACACCAGTTGCAGTTTTTTTTTTTTTTTTTTTTTTTGACAATCACAGATTTTTAGTAAACCTGACATGCTGGTACCGATTTGTCTTTTGTTTGTTTGTTTGTTTGAAAAGTTGCTAATTATTGTGACAAAGTTGCTAACCTGGCATCAGTGAGGTAACTATTGTTGGCAGCGCATGTGCAGACATGTCCTGGTTGGCGGGCCAGTCAATCAGCCTTCTCTCATGGCAGAGCAAAAGGGTACAGTGGCTGACTTTCAGATCTTTACGATGGTATATATAACTTGTCTACTCATCCTTGCACAGCCTTAAAGTCTTACTTTCACGTGTCTAAAATAAGGCCTTAAATTTCTATATTTACGTTGCCCTTAAATTCATTAATCACAGGTCTTAGCAGGATTATTTGATGTAGTGTTTTTCTCGGGGGACTTATCTGTCAGGCAAAAGTCTGAGTTGCACGCAAACATCTTCATTGTCTTCTGTCACTTGAGGCTGCTCAGGCTACTGGCTGCTAATATACTCTTGTTAGCTAGCTAGCTTTTTTCCTCAAACACATAAGTGAACATTTATCAGCAGCTGGCTGGCTGACTTCTGCTGCCAACCTATCTAAGACTATAAACCTGGCCCTATGGGGTTAAGGCTGTGGAGAGCATGCAGCGTGATGAGAACAAAGCCAGGATCACAGTTGCTGCTATGCTTAATTGTAATGCAGCAAATTCCCCCAACCACCCGTTATATTTATAGATTTTATTTATTTTTTTTGTCTTAAAGTTCATTCAAGGTGGCATTTAAAAGTCTTAAATTAGGCATGCTGATGCCCTGTAGATAAGATTGGTGGATAAGATCTGTTTCTCATTTAAATGTCAACCGCTCTCAGAAGAATTAATAACATTGTGGACGATGTTATTGGTGCAGCCTTACCCAACAGGCATGTTTTTCAGCATGTCCGTGGATCCTTAAATTCACGTCTAAAACAAATGCCTTAAAATGTCTTGAATTAATTTTTAAATGTAAAGCGTTAAATATGTTGATCATAGCTCTTAAATTCTGTCTTGGCAGGGATATTTACTTGTATGTTCTATGCATTTATATTTATATTTTTTCTCACTGGACTTTTCTGTCAGGCAAAAGGTTGAGTCACACTCAGACATCTTTATTGCAGCTGCGGGTCACTGCTAACATTTTTGCTAGCTAGCTTGCCAGCTTTTCATTCACAATGGCCTCGAAAAGGTCTCAAAAAGTTTTACATTTGAGTTGGCGACCAGGATTCAAACCCAGCACCACAAATCGGAATCCACATGATGACTGATTAAGATCTCTAACCTTGCATTCGATGTGGAGCCTCTGCTTAATTCCTCTGGCTCGGCGTGTTGCCTGGATAACGGCGTTCCTCCAGAGCCTCTTCAGCATCTCCATCCCGGCTAAAAGCAGTCTTGTCGCCGGTCCTGCTGTGTCTTATTACCGCAAGCGTCCAATCCAGAAACACCGTTTATTAATGTCTCGCCAGGATCCGTGGCTGTGCCAGCACGTCCTGTCACCGCAGCAGCACATGATCAGTCAAAACATGTTTCCACACCCCTGATCACTATGACACGCTGACACCAGTGGCAGATATTTACAAACAAGGCAGAATAGAAAAAAAAAAAATGGAGAAGTCTCTTCTTATTTTTTACTTTCTATCTCAGAGGAAGAGGACTGAGGAAGTGTACATGAGCAGAGCGGAAGGTCAGTTCTTAGTCCTTACCCGGCCAAGCCCGACAAACATCTGTGGAATGCTGCAGCTCCGCCGTCCGTTCCTCCTCAGACACCGTTTCATTCACCTCGGATCGACTTTCGTTTTACCCTTTGAAAGTGACACAGAAAGCCAGAGGTTCATGAGAACTGTTGCTACTTTTACTGTCTTTACAGATTTCTGTTTTCAGAACACTGCAGCAGTTCTCTTGAAGTTTTCTTTTTTCGTTAAACCACTTTCTTTCAAGCAGATACAGCAAAGGGAAACGAAGGCAGCATGTTGAATTCAGCGCGTCCTTTTCAGCTGCTGATCATTTCCAACGTATTTTATTGGGATATTGCTGTACGCGATACGTCAATTAGTGCACAGATCTGAAGTTAAGTGGGAAAAAAAACAACCCAAAACATACATGGTAATTGAATTTGATTTAAGTAAAACATTTTCACCTACATCCATGGTGGAAAGCCAGTGCTGCACATCTCCAGTAAAACATGGTGGTGGCTTTATCATGCTGTGGGAATGCATAAATACAATTGAATTGTGAAAGATAACCTACTGGAGGCTGCAGAAGACTTGAGACTCGGTTGGAATTTTCACTCTCGGTTAAATGAGAGGATCAGCAAAGATTAATAGACTGGAAGATATGATTTATATGATTGCAGTTTATTGGTACAGTTAAGATAGACCAGATACAAGGTTTAATTGCACTCACTCTCTTGTGAGTTTGAACTGTGAAAATGTTTTTAAAAAAAAAAGTGAAACATGACTTTGTGTTGGCCGACTACATCATAATCCAGTCATACATATTAAAGTTAGTACTTGTAACGTGACGATGCGTAAAATTGTAAGGGACCGAAAACTTTTTCAAGATTGCACCATAGATTGCAGAGGAAACTTTTGCAACAATAAGCGGAATGACAACCCTAACCCAGAGGTCGGAAAAAACACACACACATACACACACCTCCTATTTCTTCCAAAAAGTTAATAAAAGTGATATCCTGCAGTAAAGTAGATATGCTTTGCTAATATTTGCTGCTCCAACACATCAGATTGGTTTGAAGGCAAACATGAAAACGGACAGATAGAAAGGTGGTTTTATGCAGATAGAAAGGCGCACCACTGCAGAGGCCTGTTGTCAATTTGTCAGAAAGCAAAATATTTTAGCTACAGGAAAAAGAAGGGGGATCTAATTAGATCCAGTTGTTCAGTTATTGAGCTCATCAACCCTGGTTGTCTCCCTTTCTCCGGTCCTCCCTTTTGCCGCCGCACAGGGCGCCTCTGCTCTCTTGAATCTTGCTAGCAGAGCATGCCATCTGAAGGCAAACGTGCCCACCAAGCTTTTCTTTGTCTTTGTGTTGTCGCCGGATCATCCCATTGTCTTCCCACCAAGCTACGAAACCGGCGTTTGCATTTGAGAGGCGACGGAGGGGAGGAGAACAAGGGGAAGCGCCTCAGCGGATGATCAGAGCGAGCGAACGCCGCGTGCGACGGGAAGGAGAGGAAGAGACGAGAGCAGATCAGAGAGCAGCCCCAGCCATTTGCCAGTTAACAGATGAAGAGCGGAGCAGAGAGAAGTGGGAGGAAAGGCAGTGACAGGAAAAAAAAAAAAAGAAAATGATTAAACGATCTTGTGGCTGTTTTTTTTATTCTCCTTTATCCTCTCTGTGAACATGACAGACGCAGAGAGATGCAGACGAGAGTATGAAGAGAGTTCCCCGCAAAATCTGGTTAACGAACAAAATGTTCCGACAAGTTACTCAGGATCTCCCGATCACGTTCTCCCCTTGTGAGCCGAAAACGTCCCACTTCCGACGACAAAACGAGAGGCGTCCCGGCCTCCCCCGTGTCCGTCAGCTCATGCCGCTGACAGCTTGGGTTTTAATTGCAGCCGTTCGTACTCGATACACACCTTCAGGGTTTGGCCCTGTTTTTTTTTTTTTTTTTTTTTTTCTTCTTCTTTTTGAAGAGCAAGCAGTATCTCGCTGCAGGGAAGATGACATTCTGAAATCCCTGAGAACCTGAGCGCCGAAGCAGGAGCAACAAAGACTGTGTGCCTGGATAAGCACCCTCAAGGAATTCCCAAAGGAGAGGAGACCCTGAGGCGAAAAGCGTGAAGTTTTCACATCAAACGAGTAAAGTTCGGATTATAATTTGGACTTGGTGCAGAAGAGAAATCATGCTTCTTTGCTAGAAATAATAATAATAATAATAATAATAATAATAATAAACATCACCATTGAAGGTTGTGAAACACTGGAAGTGGAACAAAATTAGGGGAAAATTACCTAAAAATCTGAGACGCACCGACAAACCAGCCAGAGGTCAGAATCAGCAGAGTAACTACAAATGTATTCAATGCAAGAGTAACACTTTCAACAAGTAAAAGTAAAAAGAGTGAAAAAGTATTTGAGGAGACGGCTACTCTAGTACTGAGTAAATGATCATAAAATCTTATTTACATTTTTTATTTTAAAATTATGACAAGAAACAGATCAACTATGAAGCTATGTCTGAATCCTGTCATTTTAAAGGGGGCGGTATCGTGTTGTCATTCCCTCATCAAAATGGAGTGTTGATTTGATTATTTCATGCATGTTTGAGAAATCCTTTAATCTCCCGTGGCAACCGTTCAGCTGTGCAAAACGCCTGGGTCGATCTGGCGCCACCTTCGAGGCAGTTTCCAAACTTCTGCCTCACAGATCACTCATACCCAGGACCTCCACCCCTCAGCTCCTTCAGACTAGCCAGAAGCGATTAGCAAAAACCTTTTGGAACTGCACATCTGCTGAGTTTATTATACCGGCTGCCTCTCAGTGCAAAGCTGGGTAAAAACGTTGGTAAAGAGTTCACATAGAAGACATGTTGTGTCCTGAGGGTGGAGTTTCAGAAAAAAACAGGAGTTTTTAAAGAGACAGACGCAATTTAACTAGGAGGCGTTAAATTACAAAGTAATAAACACCATTTTTATAACAAGTGAAGTTAACATATTTACTTGATTGTAGTATGAAATGACGCAATGTGCCTGAAAAATACACAAAACTGCCCCTTTAAAAGAAAAAAAAATTACTACAAATACAAAATAATGCAGTGGCAGAAGAAACATTCCTTTTCAATTTTTTTTTTCAATATAAAACTTTATTTTACTTCACCATTTTTAATTTCATCAATGCATCAACCAAACAGATCACAGGTTAAAGAAACATGCTTTCATAGGTAATGCTAATATTGGCACAACTTGTGCAAAGCTTTCCCTAACTCTTTCAGTTGAGGTGAATTTTGCTCCGAAAATTAAAAAAAACAAAAAGCTTTACAGCCATCAGGCGTCCCAGACCAGGCCTGTGGCCTAAACTTGAGGAACTTGTTGTGATCAAGTTCCTGTTGATTTCTTTGCATCAGCTGATTAAAACGTAGATGACATGCATGCACTAGGAATAGGCAGTGTGAGGTTCTCACTGCGTGATAAGCATGAGAATAAATGCCGCAGTCTCACCACAACGCCGTATTAGCACTGAAATTCAAAATGAAGACGTGTTGCAGGGTCCGACTGCCTTTATCAATAACAGAAAATCAGGAGCGTCTGGTGGTGCGGAGGTACAGCAGGCCCCCTGTACGCAGACGCTTTTAGCCGCCTGAGGTTAGATTGCAGACCTTTTGACCTTTGCTGCGTGTCTTCCTCCCTTCTCTTTCTGCCCACTTCCTGTCTGAATATTGCAAAATGAAGGCCACTAGTTCCACAAAAGCCTGAAAAAAATAAAAATAAAAAAAATCAATAATGCAGCCTGTAGCTCTGAAGAGCTTCCATAACTTTGGCTGACGAAAAATTGACAAAGAACCAACTAATGTTTTTAAGTGTGGATATAACAAATGAAAGTTTTACAAGTTTTCAGTTGGTTGTTGGGATAATTGCTCTGAATTTCCACAAAGGACACTGATAGTACCAGTAAATATCTTTTAGGTTTGTTTTTCTCGTCATGTGTTGGAAACTGTGCCTTTTTATTAACTTTTTTTTCTTAATATTCCACAGATATGAACTTCTCATTGAAAATGAAAATCCTTTTTTTGTAGTTTTAATCTGTCTCTTAAAGACTGAAAATAGAAAAAAAGTAAAATGGAAACAATTGTCATATAGTAGATCTTTAAATAAAAAAAAACCATTTTTTCCCCCCCTTAAAGCCTAAGTGCAAGTTTTATTTAGCTAAGCTGAGGTCAAATGTGTCTCTTTGGATGTAAAGGATGACATGGACAAATTTACTTAGTTGTTTTACAGAAAACATTCATTTTTCTGCTCTACAGAGCAACACCAGTAGCATAGCAACTAATTAACTAGATAAGTAGCTGAAATTAACCAGCTAGTTAGTCAGACTGCTTGCTTAGAGAATAACTGCTTTGTTAAAACAGCATTATATTAAATGTGATGGGTGAAAACAGCTTGATTTCTCTTTCTTTTTTTAACCTAAAACATATTTGCCTTCTATTTAGGTAGTAGAGTAATAGGTTGATTTGGTCTGTTCATTGAAAAAGCATTACAATATATAAGGATTACAGTATCTTAAATACATGTTGTTATTACGGAAAACCGATGGCTCAGATTTAATACACATAGATAAGTATATTTGTTGTCTTTTCATGGCATTTTGCAACATAAGGGAACCAAGGCCTGCTTCGAAACAGTGTGTGGTGAAGCTCTGCTGCCCCTTGTGGTGTAAGGGTGTCATTAGAAGATTTTCAGCTGTAGGGGTTGATATGAGGTAAACATTTTTCAACTTGTTAAACTTTTTACTTACTGTGCATCTCCATCTAGGCTCCTGTAGGGAGGGGCTGACGTTTTTCAGGAAGCATCACATTGTTAGAGTTTTAAGGTGTTAAAGTGAAAATCTGTGTAATTAGGGACTAGTCAAAGGCTTCAGCCTAAGAAAGATCACGAATGATCTTATCGGTTTGCCATAAATGCACATACGCTCTCTCTCACTCACTCTGTTTTTTTTTTT
>NW_015112637.1:0-91951 GCF_001443285.1 Poecilia latipinna
CACTGAAACTCCACCTGGCTCTCCTATGTCTTCCCTGACCTGCTCCTCTCATAATAAAATAGTTTAGCTTATTTAAAAATTAAAAACAGTTAATACATATTTCAATAAATTAAATGAAGACCTCACCACAGCTTCTTCACCTTTCTTCAACATCATTCTAGCACTGCTATTCCCCTAAATATCTAAATAATATAATATAATATAATATAATATAATATAATATAATATAATATAATATAATATGTAAATACACGTTAAGTGGTCGAGTATGATCAGGTGTGGCTCTCTTTAAATAATAAAAAGGCTAATTTCGCTGCTGTTTCAGTCTCATTCTGATTAAATAAATCATTGTGACTAGACTAGCTAACTTTTAAACAAAGTTAGCAGTAAAATTTTGGACATGTGACTATCCCAGAATTAAAACGGCTTAACCTAAAAGATTTAGTTCTATATATGAAAGTAAACTGACAACAAGATGTTATAACCGAGCGATATTCATAGCAACATTCCTGACAGACAGTTTACCTCATTCAAACGGAGTTTCTGCCTCCGTCTGCTGCTGCCGTTACTCTGAGCCGTTCAGAGGGGGGAGGGGCCGGAAGCGCTCTACTGAATGCGCTGTTGTGCGCCTTCAAAATAAAAGCACGCGAGTGGAAGATTTAAAAATTCTTCACAACTGCAGTGAAATTATTGAGGGGGGAACGAATGTGACTCTCTCCAATATTTGGGGGGACATGTCCCTCCCGTCCCCCCCGCTTCCTACGCCTCTGGGTACAACACATTTTGACCAAAATGTATTTTCTGTTTATTTCTATTAAGAAGCTGTTTTTAGTGATTATTTAGAATTCATGTGAACGATTGCCTGACTTTGTGAAAATACATTTTAGTTATTTTAAGTGTTATCTTAATAAAATTAACTTGGACAGCAGCAGTTTCCTCCCTAAGGTCACTGCTGATCCATCATGGCATCACGTTAACCTGCACCAAGAAGCTCCAGATCAGTAAACGGCCATAAATCCTTATTTTATAAGACGATCACAGTTGAGGATGATCAGTTAATCAAGTGAACATAACTAGCACCATCTGGGTGCTACCTTCACCTCTTTACTTTGACGGAAACAACAAGATGTTCTTTACATGCTGCAGAAACACAAAATCTCACCAAGCACCTCTGTCAACTTTCTAGGGCAAATACAACTAACTTACAACAACTTTTTTAGCAATATAGAGGAGCTTGTTTTACGTAAATAATCCTTAAAATTGAGTTTCACTGTCAGATTATTTTAATTATAATATGGGATAAAATATCATGTTCCAAGTGAAATAATCTGCAAGTGGAAATACTATTTTTTAAATCAATAGTAATGAATTATTAACTGAAAACAAGCTGCGGTGTCGCAAATAAGTTTCTTGCAAGTTAATTTGGTCTTATTTCAAGTGTGTGAAGGTATGTGAACTAGAAATTAGATCAAAAATACTTGGTAAGATTTTGTGGTTGTGCAGCAAATCTTATGCAATCAACAGTACAATAAAAAAAATAGAGTGCACTCTGTTTTTAACATTCCAGCTTACTTTTAAAATATGTCCCAACACTTAGAAGTCTGAGCCTGATCAGTCTTTAAATTGAGAGGACAAAGCCAACAAGTCAAAGGAGGATACAGTGACAGCGTGAGATTGATGTGAGATTAAGAGATAACACTGCCAATGAAGCATTCACTGCAGGCTGCGGCCTGCGCTTCTCACTCACTTCTCACACAACTTAACTGCTATGACCTTAATATAAGTATCATAAGGACACACTTAACAGTTCTCTAGCACAAGGTAAACATCGCTATATAATGAAGGTCAGAATCCATACCGTGTTCTCTTCCAAAGTCAATCAATCTTGCTCAGATTGTTGATTGTCTTTGGCTCAGTGCCCTTTTAAGAAGGGAATAAATCAAGTGTAGCATAAGATTTGTATTTTTGCAAAAAAAAAAAAAAGCCTCTGAAATCTGTCATACGCTTGAGAGAAAACTTCCTTGAGAGGAAGAGAAAGTTTGAATAATAACCAAACTCACAGTTCCAGCAAGCCACAGTATTTCAACGTTCTTCCTCTTCTTTGTGACTACATTCTGGCCCAGCGTTTCAAGTAATTCCTTTATGTCAGTCTGTGTCTGAAAACATGGTAGACCTGTTTGTAACAAAACAAAACCCAGAGTCAGAGTTAAGAAAGCTCTGAACCAGAGGATGCATGCTGATAAAATGCCTAAATCCAATTCATGTTATACGTTTCAGTCTCTTCAGAGAAGTTTCTGATCCACTAAACAACAGTTACAGACTTTTCACCAAATTATTGCTCGTTAAACAAACTTTGTAAGTAAATTAAAGGAGGGATTAATAACACTGCAAAAACACAAAGTCTCAGTATTTCTGTCTTGTTTCTAGTGCAAATATCTTAGTACACTTGAAACAAGACAAAACTAATTTTTATCAAACTATAGGAGCTTGTTTTAAGTCAATTATTCCTTCATATTGACAAAAATAACATACTAGTTTCACTGGCAGATTATTTCACTAATAAGACATTTTATAAGTGAAATAATCAGCCAAACTAGCACTTCTTCATCAATATTAGCAATTATTGACTTAAAACAAGTTCCTTTAGCTGGATGGAAAGTTACTTGTAAGTCGGTTTTATTATATTTCAAGTGCAAGATATTTGGTAAAATTGTGTGTTTTGCAGTGTGTAAAACTCTCTAAACATGTGCGCCTTCTGCTTCCTGTTAACTCCATGCAGTCAGAAAAGGTTTTAGGAGATCTTTGACACCAGCTGTTTTACAGTAAAACATGCAGTGAATCTGAATATCTTTAAATTTGTGGTGAAGTTGCTTTTAGCTTGAAAAATGTGGCAAAACATATGAGTTGTCCCTTACATTCTAGTGGCACCTTTTCTCTTAACGTCTTATAATAGGCTTCTAAAATCTCAAAGTTCTTCTGGTTTATTCTTTCTTGTAGAGAGATATCTCCGAACCTGTGGGAACCAGAAGGAAAAAAATATTGACAGAATTCAAGTTCTTTGACTTAAAAAGATACTTCAGACTTTCTTAAACATGGTTGTGTGGAGACACTAAGAGGAGACAATATCTATCTCATGGGAGATGAAAATGTCTTTTCTACTAAATTATTATTTCCCAGAGGATGGAGCTTCCTGCCAGGTAAAGTGGGGATTTTTCTGACCTTAAAAGGAAATTCAGGCTGGAACTGTTCATAGCTGTAATGCAACAATGTTTAGAAAGTTAAATGTGACTAGACATCAACTTATTTTGAAAAGAAGCCGCTAATGCGGATGTGACTGTAGTTTAGGAGTTTATAAAGTTGTATTCACAGACAGGAGACTTCTGTCGGTCAGAGCTGCGCTTTGACAAGCTGTCAAAGGAAAACTTGACCGTTCTGCTGGTAGGACATCACCTGTGCTCCCACTGACCATGAAACAAATTAGAATTACAAAAATAAATTCACTTAATGGAATCATGACAATTTAGAAAAAAATCATGCTTTTTGAAAAAAGGCTTTTATTGAAAAATGTGATTGGTTTTTAATGTCATCACGGGATGAAGCTTATTCACATGTGATTTTAATTACATTACTTATTTAATGGAAACACCACAATTGCAAAATTGTGTTTTATTGACATTAGCAGAATATCAAAAAGGAAACGCAGATAGTGACTGCTGATAACGTCTCCATGGAACCCCACTACAAAAACATTCAAGGCCTTAAATATTAGTGATTTAAACGGGTACGACATGCACTGAGGAAAACAATGACACCAATCTACATAACGATATCTAGGTAGTTTTATTTTGAATTGAAGATAAATTATCAGCAGCTATGAATATAAATGTAAGATCCTCTGAATAAAAACACGACAGACACTGTGAATCACTTGTAAAACGTCTGATATAGACTGAACTAGTTTGCATATTGATTAAAAAAGTGTGTGTGTGTGTGTGTGTGTGTGTTTAAGGGAGAAAGAGCAGATGCAGTACCTCTCAGCTATAGTTTGTTGCTCATTGATGCCAACGTTAAACAGAACGGGGAAAACTCGCAGAGGCCTGCCCTCCTTGATCTCTTCTGGCAAGGTCTGAAAAATCACTTGTGGTAATGGCACTTCGACAGTGAAGTGGTCTCTAAATACAATGAGAGAGAGAGAGAAAGAGAGAGAAAGGATCATTTAGGAGAAATTCAATAGGTTCTGCACTTCTGATGGACATAAAACCTTCAGGAAGTTGTAAATGTGACACCTGAGTAAGGTGTGGGCAAGCGCCGGAATAGAAACGGATGGTGTCCGTGCTTCAGAGACAGACATGAGTGTAATTGTGTGAAACCGCCTTTAGCACTCTGAATATTCAGCCAAGCAGCTGCAGCATTATAAAGCTACTTCTCTCCTATGTGGATTAAAGTTCACATAGTTCAGAAATGAAAATGACTTCCTCATTACTGCCAGTAGTCGACTGCTGAGTGACTTTCTTCCTTTTCTTGCTTTCATGCAGATTTTCTTGCTCTAAACATCTCATCTGTTAAGCTGCTGTAGGTTGCTACTATGCAGTTTTTTTTTTCATTTTCACTGATTATCCTTTGAGCTTTCTAGTTATATCAACAAAATAACCTCTTTTATGTAAAATACCCAGTAGGGGTTTTACCTTTATCCACATTTTTAAATATTATTCCTGTCAGAATCCTGTGTTGCTTTGGATTTCTCTGGTTTTGTAGTTTTTGTTTATTTATTTGCCTTATGTCTGTTTTGCTTATTTCAGTCTGCTCTCAGTTCAGGTATGTTTATTATTAATTCCTTATGATTAGTTATTATTTGTTACAGTTAGATTAGCTTTCCTCTCTTTCTCTCGCTCCTTGCTGGTTCTTTCTGTTATTCTCTGCGTTCCCAGTCTCCTTTTATATTTTGATTAAATAATAGATAATTTCATAATAGACCACTATAATCTGCTTGCATTTTGGTCCAACCTCATTCCCATGCCATGGTGGGTCCAATACTTCTGTTTCTTCACACATTTGCCACTTTGCCTTCCTTTCTCCCAGGAAGACAAAAACAGTAACATTTATTTATTAAGCTAAAACATGACTTGAAATTATGAGGTAAAAAAAAATAAACTATATATATATATATATATATATATATATATATATATATATATATAAATTGTAAATACTTCAACATAATCTTGTAAAATAAAAAAACTTGAAAAAGAGAAAAAATCTTACAAAAGCTTATTTACACATAAGGTGCGAAACTGAACAGGTGAGAAGGATGAATTTATCTTCATTAACCAAAAACAGGCTCAGGGAAGTAACACAGCTTATAACAAACGCTGACTGCAGTTGTTGTTTGTGAGCATAAAGTTTATCAGATAAGAAAGTGCTTATGCATTCACCGTCAGTAGAAAATGCCTTCTGACGTCCACACATCACACACTATAATTAGCTCCAAATGTTTTTCACTTCCACTGCTCAGAAAAGTGAAGGAAAGAACATTTGACTGCATATCTGTTTTTTAAATTCCATCCGCAGCACACAGCATTAGCTTGAAGAGAGGTTTTAGTGCTAAACAACGTGTTCTTGTGAGGGTCAAAAACACACTATTTATGTGAAGAAAAATGAAACTTGCACCACTGCATGACTTGATGTATAACAGGGAGGGAAAAGCTGTTGGAACATCTTCATACATCCCTGTACTTATCTAAATAACAATGCTGGTCAGAAGAAGAGCAGAGATTTGAAACTACCTGAATGGTACAGTGATGTTATTGTTTTCAAATTACAGTTTTGTCGTAAAGTAACAATCAGACTTGGAAATGGCTGCATTCAACTTTTCTTCTCATTTCCTTTTCCTCACTGGATAAATAACCAAATATATAATCTTTTTATTTTCTGCCTTGCGCTATGAAACATAACTTCATCACCTTTTGGCTTCTTTGTGCTTGGCTCTTTTTCTTCTCATATTTCTCCATGTAAGTCACAGAAACAAATGAGTATTTTGAGCTACAAGTCTAAACACAACTGAGAATAATAATTGCAAAGATTTTATGTATCCTTTAAAGCTGCAAAATGTAATTTTTATTAAAAAAAGTTTTTTTTCTCTGTTTGTTGAAACTGTCACCGTCTCCGTCTATCTGCACTCTGTCGGAAAAATCTGAAAAATTTAAACTCCTCTCCCTTCCCAGTTCTCCCAATGCTAAATAGAAACAACCAATCAGAGACAGGAGGCGGGTCTTAGCGCTGTCAATCACAATCTCATCCTCCATCCCGCTCACCTGCTTGGTCTCTGCTAGCACAGCCTATTGTGAATGCTCATGCTAGTTAGCATGGCCACCTAAAAATGGTTTTCCTGTAGCGATAAGTTGTTTCTCTGCTACTAGCACTTTGAGCAGCAAGTACATGAGGTTGATTGACAGCGCTAAGACCTGGCTCTGATTGGTTGCTTTTGGTTGGGAGCATTTCTTCAGACACTGACAGCAGCTCAGCGAGAAAGCAGGAGATTGATGTTTTCCCAGATGATCTGTCTCACAACAAACTGTCACAACATGGTGACAAATATATAAAAACATTCTTTATAAAAGATACATAATGCAGCTTTAAGATGCAGCAAATGTGAGCAAAGAGGTTATAAAATAACCAAACAGACATAAAGCTGTGGCAAGCAAAACATCACAATGGATCAGATTTAATATACGTTTTTAAGAAAAATCGATAAAGTAATGTGAACTGGTTCATGTTGCTACTACAAATTTAAGTCATAGCTTTCAAATAATGAATTCTCAGCGTGACCTAATCAGTTTTTGAGAAGCGATCGTTGATATGTTTCTCATAAAACTGAGTGATGCCATCGTCACACAAAGTGGCTGAACCTGGCAGAGTGCGAGGAATCTCACCGTCGGCCACAAACTGAAGGCTGCAGGTCACTGAGGTCATCCGCTTTGGCCTCTGTGATCTTGAATGTGACTCTCTGCAGGTCAGAGATTCCAGTCTCCATGTCCTCGAGCATCCCGATCTCTTCACCTGAAACAAAACATCGCCCAGGACTTCATCTCTGCTCCTCACCTTGTTTCCGACATTCAGTAAAATTAAAGGAATAAACAGCAATAAAGAATTGAGTTGTTTTTTTTAAAAATCTGTATTTGTTTCACTTTCTAAACTAATCTTCTTAGAGTTGTTTATCCTTCACCAGGAAGGCGTTGTATGAAACTGAATGAAGGCTTTGTGATAAGAACATTATGCCAAAACCAACAACCCACTGAGTCATCACCTTGTTTTTGTACATGGTGTAACTTGCCACAGTACTTTTCACTCATCAGCTTATCAAACTCATCACTCATCAACAGTTGTCAAACTAAATGCTTTTCTGCAAAGTGTAGAGCAATGACCTGTATTGAGTGGAGGTTTTGTGCTGCAGTGATTTACTCACTGTAAGTGCTCAGCAGGCTCTCGAACTGAGCCACCAGGCCGACGAGGTGGAGCTGCCTCAGGAAGTCTTTGTCCTGCAAGCCTGCGTACAGCCTCATCACAAAGCCACACGCCAGCGCTGCCAGCTGTCGACGTGCAACAACAACAACTTCAGACGCTGCTTTCATGCTTCCCAGCTCAGACAATACGAAAGGCGTTGCTGATTTGAACAGATAGAACTGAGCTGCAGACAAACAGCTCAGGTATTTATTAAATTATAACTAAACCTTCATGAAACAAAAGCCAACCTGGGGGAACAGGTGGGGGGCAATAAATCACATTTTACTGTAAATGTACTGGATGAGTGCAGCCACCTACTGCCTGACTGAAGACCACGTCTCTCCTCTGCTGCAGGTGGAGGCCTTGAGGTATGCTGCACGCTGCCTCCTGCAGGAGGACGAAGGTCATTGCTCTCTTTGCTTTCTCCACCACCTCCAACACACACTCCTTTAGTCTGGTCACCAGAGGACTCAGCTGCTCTCGCCAGTCACCTGCAGAGAAGTAAAAGAACAAACATTGAGAAGAGGGTCAGAAAGAGTTTAAAAATGAATCTGTTGGGATGTGATGTTTGGAAATGTGTGCTGAATGTCGGGCAAATTTGGAAAACTTCCAGTTTACAGGGAATATTCACATCAGTTTGTTCATTGCAGCGAACCAATCACAATGCTGCAGTCATGCTGCTGTTGGATGTCTGAGTAAAATCTGCTCAGTTTTTTATACACATGTATGGAAGTATTTAACTGCCAGAACTCAGAAGTAAATTTAGGAGCACGATCACGTCTTAACAAAAATGTTTCTCGTTACAAGATGCAAAACTTGTTAAAAGATAAAAGTTTGTCGTTGTGACGAGACGAGCTTTATATCTTGTTACACCAAGAAGGTTTTTCATTTTAAGGAAATAAAAATGGGCTCCTCTGACAGATTATGACTTGTAAAAAATACAGGGATTGCTTTGATTCCTCTTCTTCCTGTTTTCTGAAGACAACATCCAGAAACCCCAAACAACATGTGCTGCAGTTTTACTGTAATCACCATTTTTATTTAAGATATTTTGGTTTTATTAAGATATAAATCTTGTTTTGAGTTTTCTTGTTATAATGAGAATTTTTCTCATTTTAATGATATAAAAATATGCTCCTCTTATTACGACTAATAAAAAAAGACTAAGGGGTTTGCTGTGACTCCTTTTCATCCCGTTTCCTCTGACAATATCTAAAATTTCAAAGAAGTTTTGGTGTTTTGACGTTTTCTATTTAAGAGATATACTGTTCTTTTTTAAATGTCATTTGAACAACGAGTTTTCCATCTCGTACAAAGAAAGCTTTCATTCCTCACATATTATAACTTGTTAAAAAGGCTTAAAAAGCCTCACTATAAATCTTCTTCCTCTCACCACATTTCCTCTGCTACTGCTTTACGGTTATGATCTTTTGTATTTAAAAGAGAAGATATTTTGTTTTTAATGGCATACATTAAAACCAAACCATAGCAATTTTTTTTTTATCTCGTTAAATCGATAAAGTTTTCTCCTTCATGCAAAATTCTGATTCCTGAATATATTTCCAAACTCTGACGGTTGAACGCTTCTGTACATATGAGAGGTTTCTGCACCTCTGCAAGCAGTTTCAGCCTAGCTGTGAACGAAATATCGACAATCGATGCTTTCATAAATGTATTAACACAATGAAAGGATGGAGGTGAGGACAGCTAGTAGAGGCTGCCTTGATAGGCTTTTTTAGATTCAGTGCTGAACTGTGAGGCCCTGAAATGACTTCTGTAGCTTCCCCAGGTTTGCATGTGAAATCTTTCACTGCCATTTAATTAAGTCAGGGGTGTCACACTAGTTTGAAAAGAAGACTGTGATTCCAGTCTAACCTGTTAGAGTGCTGGTTTAGTCTGTTGAAGTGAAATGCTAAATTTTAAGGCATAAAAAGTCCTATTTCCAGTGCTAATATTAGGAATTACGTTAAAATTAGGTCAATATTTTGGCTGTTTAATAATAATAATAAAAAAAAAAAACATAAGTGGGAACATAAAAATTTTGGCACAGGATAACATTTACATCACCCACCCCATGTTGCTGGGCGTGCTTCCTAACTCTAGTCCTCAGGGCGCACACCTGCATGTTTCCCATTTCAACACACGCGATTTAAAGTAAATGTTTTTTTTTCAATCAGACTTCTGTGGAAATTGATGACTAATTAGTAAAGTATCTTTGCGGTAATTTGTTCCTTTGAAGTATGCATCCTGTATATGTGAGGGAATCAATCAATCAAGTTTATTGGTATAACACATTTCAGCATCAAAGCAGCTCAACGTGATTCACATCATGAAAAAATAAAACAGTCACCAATTGTACAACCAGTAACAGACATTGCATTTTGTCAGATATCATCAAGATAATCGACACACATCAAACATGTTGGTCAATGTTCCATTTATTATGGTTCATAAGCAGCTCTAAGCAGCCTTGATTTAAAGGCACTCAGTGTTTCAGCCGTTTTACAGTTTTCTGGAAGTTTGTTCCAGATTTGCGGTTCTGAATGATGCTTCTGCAGGTTTGGTTGTGGGGATGCAGATCAGACCTCTGAGAGGGTTGATACAGCAACAGCAGATCTTAATGTATTGTCATGCTAAGTGATTTATAAACTAACAACAGCATTTAAAGTTTATTCTCTGAGGTGACGTGTTCTGTCTTCCTGGTTTTAGTCAGAACGCCAGCAGCAACATCCTGGATCAGCTGCAGCTGGAGGAGTCATTGTTGACAGGTGGTGTGTTACTACAGACTCATTTATAGTTTTCCAAAACTGTCCACATGAAAACAAACAAAAACAAAAACACTCAAAATAATTATTAATTTACCAGCAATGTAGCCTCTGGCTTCAGCTGTCTAATGGTGAAGGTATTCCAACCAAACATCAACAAGAGAAACTGCAGCCTTCTGCAATAATAGTTGACCAACACATTTCATTTTTAAACTCCTCTGCAGAAGATGAACACATAAAAAAGTGAAATCTTACATATGGGAAACATGTACCTCTGTTTGGGAGTAAGAATAGACATTAATCTGAGGTTGTAATTCACTAATCTGAAATTTTATAAGGATTTGCATTCCATTATTAAAGACAGCTGGGTATAAACTTCAAATATCAACTGAATATATGGTCTTTTATATTCCAAAATCCTCCCAGTCTGAATTCAAGCTCAGTACATTCATGTTCTTAGCCATCCCTAATGAGTGGTCTATTGAGCAGCCAGTAGGGGGCAGTGTTGGATAGACATCGCCCAGCGTGCTGTAATCTGTTCAGTCTTCACATTTTAAAAAGTTCATGGACAAACACAGATGCAGAGTAAGACTCCCAGCTTGTGAATCACATCAGATTGGGCTCAGCCTCGTCGGAGAAATCTCGTTTCATTTCAAACGCCGCCATCAGACCGAAGGGAGAAAAAGAAGAGGAGGACAGACGAGTCCCACTCACCTGCTCTCAAACACATCAGTATAAACATCCACCTCTTCCCACAGCACTTTCTCACCAAAAGTCCAAAAATTACCCATGACAACCAGACGTTAAAGCCGTTATCATGATTCTGCCCACGTTTAGAGTTCACTAAGCAGACGACCGCCTGCTCTGAGGCAGCTTAGCATCTTACTGAAGGAGCTCTGGGGGCTGGCGGAGAACCAGGTGCTCTGGCCTTGTTCCTTGCACACATGCACCAAATAATAAAAATACACCAGCATTTCTATAGAAGCAGTGGAGCGACCTAAATGGAGAGATTCTCTAAAAGTGATGGTGTTGCCCTGGGTGCCAGCTGGCAGCTGCATCAGGGTGTCTCCCACCGAACAGAAGCTTCAGAGGATTTGATACGACCAGGAGGAAGACGAGCAGCTGGCTGTCAACGGGGAACGCGTCTGCATAAACTGAGCAGGTTGATTCACATTTTTATGTCAAAATTTAGCAGACTTCATTTAAATTTCTGTAATCCTTTCTGATTTATCAACATTATTACTACTAGTTCACAATGAATCTATGACGGATATTTCTATTTCTGGTCAGATTTTGAATAAAGAACCTGAATATTGATGGTTTAATGACAGAGATGAGTGGTGTCCAAACTATGTTTTTTTTTCTTTTTCTTTTTTTTTTTCTGGATCAGAAAACTTGAATTGACTGATTACGTCTCTGTAGAACATGATGACATGTGAAAACATGTAAGTCAACAAATTGAATCAGCTAAAATAGCTAAAGTGTTTCCAGAACAAGCAAGGCCAATAAAAAGCTCAAACAGTGTTGAGATGGGTAGAAAACATTACTAAAGAGCGAATAGTGAATAGTTTGAACTCTATCTGCACTCTGACAAATTGTTGGAAAAATGCAAGACCACTGCTCCTGTCTCCAGGAAGTGAAGACCAAAAATAGCCGACTTCAAGAGCGAAGTGTGTAATAATTTGTCAGAGAAACCGAGGGCAACTTCTGAGCAACTGGAAGCTTAGAAGTTCGGTTCTATCGCAGACACATTGAGACACAGCAGTGTGCATGGCAGGACTGCAAGAAGAAAGCAACAGCTCTTCAGAAGAAGTATTATAAGGTTCCCATGAAACAGACAAAGAGCTGCTGAAAAAAAACACAACTCTCTGGATGAATGAGACTAAAATAAAACTTTGTAGATTAAAGGAGAATTGAAATGTATGGACCAGGAGAATACGGTTTCATCTCTGGGAGTCTTTGCTGCTGGATTTGAAGTTAATCCACACTGTCACCACTCTGAGTTACCAGGGAAGTTAGTCCTTGAGCTCGCTGGGAAATGTAGTCCCAAGGTGGAACAGGAAAATGTTCTACATGTCAAGGTGTCTTTGGACCAGACAGCCATCCTGAAGTTAAAACCAAAATGCTTACAGGGGAATGAATGAGTGTTTGTGAGTGTGCATAGGCGAATTGTGTAAAAGTGCTTTAACTGGATCTGTAGAATAACAGGTTTAGTGTATGATTAACAGAAGAAGCACGGTAGGTAGGTAGGTAGGGGAATCCAGCAAGTGCTGCTGAATTAAAGCCACAGGCTCTCGCTGGGTTTGCAATGCTGAACATTGTCGCTAGGAAGTGCAACTTTGAATTCATAACACAATTGTCTTATAAGACCTAAGTATTGTGTTTATTTTAAATTAAAATACATCATATTTTGACACTCGAAACCCTAAAAGTCTTGAAAGTATAAAGCAAAAATGACATTTAACACTAAATAGTTTTTGTGGCAGATGAGTAATATTCATAGCACAACTGTCTTATGAAAAAGGCCTAGCTATGGCGTTGGTTTTATTTTTATTAAAAAAGGCAAGAACTGTTTATATTCTGGAGCTCAAAAACCCAAAACCTTGAAAGTATGAAGCAGAAAACACTGTCAGGTTTCAAAAGTTTCTCATGGCGTATAAGTAATAGAGTTAAAAAATCTAATCAGATTAATCAGACTGCAGCACTGTGATAAATCACAATTAATCACCATGCTTAACTTTGCAAGACTGAAATGTAAAAATGCGTGTTTTCTATAAAAATTTAAGAAAATGTTTTATTGTCTCAAACCAAGAATCTCAGTTTTCTGGGATTTTCTATTCACGGAGGTTTGGAAGAAGTTGTTTTGTTTAGAAATTTAGAAATGTTAACTATAAGCTCGTTGTGCTTCAGTGAAGATTAACGCATTAACATTGACAACTGACATTCATACACAATACTTTGAAATAAAAACAATCCCATGGAGTCAAACCTACTATATCTGCAACTTTTTATGAATAATAACTTCCTTGTCTGGAGTGGAAATTTGTTAAATTGATGTGTTGCAGCAGATGAAGACAACGCTCTTATTTTCCTAAAAGATCCTGCAGGAAATGTGGAAAAGCTTCATGTAAGTAAGTTCTCCTCAACTACCTACAGCAGTCTCTCAGTTTGCAACATTTGTTACCTGAGGATTATGAAATCATTGGAATCTGGGAGCAACAACCCACATCTGAAGGGCAAGGTGAAAACACACAGTTCATGCCATGGCAAGAACAGATTGCTCATACAAGGAGTCAGAAGCTGCAAGCAAGATATTTTACATTTAAGAAAATTAAGCCTTGATTTTTCTAATCATATTTGCTGTTAGTAAAAAAAGTCTGACGTCCAGAAATCATATAATTTGAGTCAATAACTGCTCAATGTAATCTTTCTTTTGTTTACCCATTGTCTGCAACACCAACTCTTTTTTTTCCTAGCGCCTGAGCCAAATGAATGAGAGAGTGATTGCATATCATTATTTTAGCTTCTTTTCCAACCACCACATGTGTGGAATTATCTTGAAATCGCGTTTTAGGGCCAGACAACACACTGGCATGAAAAAACTAACTGCAGACAGACTCAGAGTGAATTGTCAGAACGTTTTGACAGCTGTGACCACATCACATGTAAGACAAAGACTGTTTGTGTAGAAAACTGAGCCTTGCACAATTGTTGCAAAAATGTCATGACTTTTGATGAGAAAAACAGGAGTCCCGTGGTATTACAGTGAAAATGCTGGTCAGAACTGGAGCAGGAATTACAACTTCGACCTGAATTCTGCCAGAATTTGAATTTTTGGAATTACAGTTTTTGTTTTAGGCGTCGATGACCCTGAGAATATTTCAAACGTATCATCATCATCATCATCACTTTCAACTGCCTTCTTCATTGCTCTCAGCTAACCTTTTTGTTTTATGTCTTTTCTCAACTTTTGCACATGAACAAAATTACGAGATACAAACCAGAACCCAACTGAAACAGAAAACCTGTATTCAGTTTAACCCTTTACACACCGTAAACCTTTAAAGCAAAACGGCGTTTCACCTGGGTTGTGTGAGGTGATGACATCAGCGAGCTGTTGCTCCGGCGCTGGCTCTGGCTTGCTGTTGTCACCTTCGAGGAGTTTATCCACCATGGCGATCACACAGTTGAGACATTTGGCGACGTTGGCCCAAACCCTGTCCTGAGGAAGAGATCGCACAACCACCAATCAGGCCAGATCAGCTTCACTGATTCCGCTTGTCTGAGGCAGCAAGATGGAAAGAAAGCCAAAGAAATAAAAACAAAGAAAACGAAGCACAGCAAAAACTCCCTGTGTTCAACAGATCAAAAGGAAAAAGGCTGTATGGATTATGCTCAAAGCATTTCCTTTGTTTCTTCCATTTCTTCTCTTTATTCTGGGTTTCAGTGATGAACTGAGGCTCATTTTTCTTTGCGTGTGTGTTTGTGTGTTTGCATATGGGACCGGTGTATTTTTTGGAATTTCTTAGGTTAAAAAAAGATTCAAGTTGTTTAAATGCCAATAAATAATTGAATCAGTGTCTCTGCTGTCAGTGTGACAGAAGCTGCTTTCACAAATAAACAAAGTAGCCTGCATGCTCACTTGAGAAGCTGGCTTAGTTTCAATGATAAGATTACTACACAATAATCCTGCACACTCAGTTTGTCACAGTGAAATATTCTAATTCCTGGAAAATTAATTTCCACTAAAATGGGGGAAAATGTCCAACGTGTAACTAAATTTTCCCAATAATTGACATGATTGGCCGAAACAATGATGTCTGTTTAAAACAGTAAAAGCTCCTTCGTTTGCTCAGAGTTTTATGATTATGCTTATAATTAGTTTTATGATTATTATACAAGAAATAAACTGAAATTTACATAACATTTACTGTAAAATATCTGCATGATAGTTTTATCAAAACAATGTTTTATTAGATCATGCAGCATTGTGCAAAGGTTTTAAACCACCTGTAGATTAGGTTCTTACAAAAAGACTACTTTAGCTTTTTAAAGTAGTCTGGATATGTGAAGATCATTAAAACTTTTCCCTAAAACTGATTTTTGAATGGTTTTTTTGTCCAATCCTTATTCAAAAAAACAGTGTCTGCTAAACGTTTGGAAGCTAAATGTAAACTTTAAGACACTTTATCTACTTTTAAGAAGAAGTCTAATTTTTTTCTTGTTAATAAAACACATATCATTGCCTTTGTTATTCTGAGCCATTTCTGTAGTTATGGTGCTGTAGACCATTTCTTTAATGTAATATTTTCTCCTACTACTCTCCATTTGCACATTATTTGCAGTTCCTGCTGCCATTCACTTTAATTTCTGTTTTATTTTAATTGAAGAAACACTTGATGTTCTGCTTGGCTGCATCTTGCCTGGATGAACTTGTTGACTGAACTGTTTTAACTCTGTATTCTGTTCATCTCCTCATATAAAGTGTTTCTGTCTCAGTGATTCTGAGTTTAGATTTGTCACTTTTCTGGACAAAACCATTGATAGAGCCACATCTGGCACTATTAGTGTAAACTTCTGTTTTTTTCTGTCATACTCCTAGTACTTCTGGTCCAGTTCTTCTTTGTGTAGCTTTTCCCCCTGAATCAAGCTATTGACAGATCTGTTGCTGATTTCATTGCAGTTGGAGGTGACCAGGGTTTTCCCTCTCACTCCTTGCTGAGGAGGAAGGGTTGCTGCCAAGTCAGCTGCTTCATCTACTCTGAAGGGCTTTGTCGATATTTTTTTATTTACCCTTTTGCATAAAATTTGACTCTGTGTGTTATAATTTGAGCTGAATCTGGCTGTGTGTTTAGATTCTACTGGAATCAGTTGGATCTGAACTGAATGCTGGACTGTATTCGACTCCATTTAGTTAAATTCAAACTATTTGTTTTCAAAAGTGCCTTGACATTAGATTTAATGTTAACTGGGTATTTATAAATAACCTGAACTAAATTTAATTGGATTAATTCACTTTTAATTCATCGTGTTTGTCATTTTCAGTCTTGTCACTTATAATATTTGTCAAACTCAAGACTTGGGGTCTAAAACCACAAAGTATTTTTATGTGGCCGTCTGGACTAATAAAGGGCTCATAAATAGTTTCATCAAGGTGGCGGTTGTGTGCTTGAATATTATTTTATCAATCAAATCAAAGCAGTTTATATCTGTGCTGCTAAAATGGATCAATCAGTCCCTCTAGAGGGTAATAAGTTGAAGAAGTGTCCGGATACCAACCCATTCCTCTTCGTCGTACTCTTTGTGGTGTGGTATGGAGTCTTGGTGCTTCAGCGACCCACTGTCTCCTCCTTTCACATTATTACACGCCACCGGGCTTTCTGTGACAGGACTGTGGCCCGGTAGTCCTTGGACTGGACTGTGATTCAGGTCCCCACCCTGGCTTTGCTGGTGACACAGCACCGGAGTTTGCTTCTGGCTCTTGGAGACGTACCCGGGCCGGGCCGCGTGCAACGCTAGCAGGGCACTCTTGACCAATTCGTCCTTAAGCGTGTGGACAAATTGCTCCGTCTGCAGCAAACGAAGAAGGAAAGAGATTGGAAAAAAGACAGACAGTGGAAACTACACAACAAATAATAATGGAAGTGCTGAAGAAACAAAGCAGACAGGGTGTGTGAGACAGAGAAGGGCCGTCACGTCGGCGAGGCGGAGTGGGTTTGAAGAAAACACAGAGAAGTATTTACAGAGGAAGTGAAAAGAAACAAGGAAAGTGAACACAGTCCTTCAGTATAAGGAAGATGCTCTCCATTACCTCACCTCAATGGAAGAGGAGAATAACAGCAACAAACAACAAACAATTCAATTACTCCTCCTCCAGCCCTCCTCTCCAAGGAGCCCTCCCCTTCTGATGTCAAATTCACCAGCTACTGTTTGCTGCTGATCATCCTGGAAGCTGCTGCGACTCCCAGGAGGAACTCGGTTACCAAAGCTGTTTCATCACCACAAAAATGCAGCTAAACAAAACACAACAGCCAGAATGCCAAAAGGAGACCTGTGGTGTCTTTGCATACATGGACACGGTTCTTATTTTTCTGCTTCGACCCCCCCTGATGTGCAGAGAGAAACTGCAGGGAGTTCTCCGTCAACCCTAAAGAAAAGCACTGCAGTGTCAAATCTCAGCTCTGAGCCGTGTCCTGCACAGCTTCACAGGCTAGTCCAAACTAGCCAGTGAAGTATTCTCCTTTTTAAGAGACTGGGTGTAAAAGTAACCCAGTGGTTTTTAAGCAAATCGTGGTAACGCTTTATTTGAAGGGGTGTGCATGAGACTGACATGATGCTGTCATAAACATAACGCCACCAGTCATGAAGATGAAGGAGTCTTCGTAAATGTCATTTGGTAAATAATGACACTTTTAATGGAAAGTTGCATTAAAAGTCCATTAAAAAGTGTCAACTTTTCATTATTTGGTAAATAATGAAACTTCTAATGCAAAGTTCCATTAAAACTTGCATTAAAACACCATTAAAAGTGTTAACTTTGCATTTGGTTATGTCATGCCATGTTTATGACAGTGTCATGTCAGTCTTATGCACATCCCTTCAAATAAAGTGTTACTCAAATTGTTATTTCTAAAAATGGGGCTTCTTCCCTGGGTGACAAATCTTTTGGAAATGTGTTGCATCATCACTTCAAAAACAAACAAAAAACTTTTCTATTGAAACCTCAGGAAAAACTGACACATTTTCTCACAAACTGATGTTTCAATGTAGAATTTACATCTTTTTCCTTGAAAATATTTGACATTTACTTCTCCATAGCCAAATATAATTTTTTCTTTATCTGCAACGACTCTACAACTCTAATAGTCTATTTCAAAGAGCATATATTTTATGATGCAGTTTGTCATGAATAAAACATACATTTACTAACTCATGTGAGCCCTGCATTGGTGTTTTTATTAGAGTTGACCATCTGATGACTGCCTAAAAAGAAAGGCAAATGGTAAAGACTCTTAAAAACATAATTACATTTAATGTGTATCCATTTAAACCTAAATTATCTCCATTACTGTAGGTCAATGATGCAACAACTACAGTCTATAAGTAGATCAAATGTGCAATTGTCTGAGAAAAGGCATGTCTGATGGAAAACTGCTGCACATAAATGAGTGAAAGATGAAAAATCCAAACAGCCAAAAGAAGAAAATGGATGTAAAAACTACAACGTTTGGCAAAGATTGGAGATTCAAATCAGGCTGAAATTAAGCTCTGCTTGTCTGACCTTAAAATTAATTTGCAATCTGAGTTCAAGTAGTAGTCACTTCTCTAAAGTGAGTTCACAGAGTAAAATATTGTATTTAAAATTTAAGCTTGATCAGAAGGTCAGAGCACTGGTGATTCGTTGACAATTAATGAGATAAAACCATAATCAACAACCAAGCGGGCCAAATTTTTATGGTTTATTGCAGGAAGTGTAGATAATGTGTTTAAAATTTTAAAAACAGAATTGAAGATATGTTTACTAAGGCCAAAGATAAATGGTGCACATCTCTGCAAAAAATACTTGTTTGTGTAATACATAAGCATCCATCTTTGAAAAGGCTGAAACGCTGAGCATCCCTGAAGATAAAGTGTTGGTTGCCTTTCTAAGAATCTGTTGATCTGATCTGGAACCAGGAGCATCTGAGTCTGAAGTCTGAAAGTGCCTCAGCGCGATCCGACAGTGAAAAAATGTTATCTTTGATCTGGGAAACATAAAAAATCCATTCACCCTCAATGATTTCCCCCTGAAGGATGAGCACATTTGGGCTCTTAAAAATAGAACTCGCTCAGTTCTCTTCTGGTTACTTTGTTTTAGAAACCAGTCAGATCTCAGCTACCTCTTAAGACGGTATATTTCCACACATGTAGATGGATACAGATCAAATCCCACTGGTTCTCTTTTTTCTTTTTAAAGCAGCAAACCAGGAACATGATAACGTTCCAAGGACACAGCTGAAGGCAGGGAAGATTAGTCCGTTCACTGTGATTATCATCAGCGTGACATTATTATCATCATCAACAGAATCATTATTATATAAAGACAAGAAACTTTTTTTTTATACCCAGAGCTAATCAAGAAGTAGAAAGGCACTGACTTACTGGAAACGGTGAATAAGGATAGTCGAGGCAGACCTTGGAAAGATCTTGGAAATAAATTGTTTTACTCTACATGCTGCACTCCTGATTTGGACAAATCTGTATGCTGCAGCTCTGTAAGACTATTTAATAAAAAAATATTAAAACAGTTAACGGTCTTAGTGCAAAACAACACTATAATACAAGTAGTTGCTCGTTCTGAAATGAGACGAAATGATTAGAAAGTGAGACGAGGCAAGCAGCGGTGAATACCAACTCACAGCAATAAAAACAACGAAACACCTTACAGCTACTAAAGGTGTAAAATGCAAATAAGTATACAAACACTAACAGAAAAACATAATCTGTTCCAGTAGAATAAACAGTCTGATCTCTAGAGGAATAAAATTACTTAGGTAAAAGCAATAATGATTTCTTAAACTAATGAATTAAAAACACAGATGGTCAGATAACGGAAAGACACTTCACCGCCGGGAAAACCCATTCCAACTGAAATATGGCAGAGTCATGATCTGGGGTTACATTGCTTGAGATGGAGCAAGACTTGGACAATTTCAAGTTAAAATAATATCCAAGTCCAGATGTGGGATGCTGACAAGAAGACTGAATCTAAAGGTGCTTTAATAGTGTTTTTAAGTCATATTTTGGAGAATTTTATCCAGAAACTATGAATTTTGTAGGAATTTCTGAATAAAGGTTTGTACTGCCAATATTGTGGAAATGATTTCACATTTTTTGCTTGCATTCAGTCTAAAGGCACTGGATTGGGTTTGTATTGTTCAAGATATAGACAGGTTCATCTGAGAAAATGTGGGCAATTTCATGAGGAATTACAAGGTTTTAATTTTTTTAAAGATTTGTTCTAAAGCCATCCATTTTCAAAATGCATCGTAATGGCCAAACCTTCCAGGAGTCTGTGCTGGACTTAGAACCCGTTGATAACTGCTTGCAGTTCTGTTTGCTTCAGAGTTTGCACAATACAGATATTTAGTCTCAACATGTGTTTTTGCAGGACAGCCTCAAAATGCTACCAAACTAGCTTAATGTTTTAGGTGGAATCTCAGAAGACTCTGCCTAACATCATCATTTGTATGTAAAGACATGTCAGACTCAGCACACAGCTTCAGTCTTAAAAAAACTAATGTCTTGTAACTGCTGATGGTAGTTTCATACTAAGCAGTTTGCTGAAGTGCCAGGCTAATGTTAGCATGTTGAATCCTTTAATCTCCATGGCAACCATTCAGCTGTGCAAAACAGCCGCAGCGTTTTGCCCGTGTTTTGCCCGAGCTGTGCCTCAAAGGAGCCGTGCCTTCGAGGCACAGATCCTCCTCAGAGCTGCATACAGAGCAGCTCTCCCCCACGACTCTCCTACTCAGCTCCTTCAGACTAGCAGCAGCAGTTAGGAAACACCTGGTGGAACTGTGCATATGCTGAGCTCATTATAGGAGTTACTTCTCAGTGTAACGCTGGTAAAAACGTTGCTAAAGGTTTAACAAAAGAGCAATGTTGAGATGACTTCCTCAAAGTGGAGTTTCAAACAGAGCAGGAGTTTTTAAAGAGACAGAGGCTCAATTTCAAAGCAGTATAATATGAAGTCAAATTCCTTTCAAGTCACATTTGATATGCAGAGCAACTGAAGGTGACACGGTTGAGTTGATTATGCTATAAAATGATGCAGAAAAACACCGCCCCTTTAAGCGAAGCACATAATTAAGTTCAAAGCAATTTTCA
This sequence comes from Poecilia latipinna, assembly GCF_001443285.1. NCBI lineage: Eukaryota > Metazoa > Chordata > Actinopteri > Cyprinodontiformes > Poeciliidae > Poecilia > Poecilia latipinna. The sequence continues at coordinate 21,135 of NW_015112637.1, forward strand.
TTTTCATCCCACTCAACATAAATAGAAACCTTTATGACATTTATGAGACTCCTTTCACAAGAACATGGTGGAACCTTTACACTTGTTGTTGATTCATGGACTTTACAAGAAACAAGTAAAAACTGGAAGCTTTGAATTTCTCTCCATCAACTCGCAGAGAAAGATTTAATTAAAATGAATCGGTTATTTATTTGACCACCTAACAGGAAACAAAAACCCGTATTTGTGGTTCATTAAAACATTCCAGATTTTACATGTTTACAAAGCTGCACCACTCAAAGCCTCTGCACACTGTTTCAGGCATGTGTCTGCATAAAAATGTTTGTGTGCTGCTCCTTCATCATGGACTTTGGGATTTGAAGAGAGAAAGAGAGAAAGAGAGATGTCATCATCAGCTTTCTGACAAACACACAAACCCACTCCCACCTCCCGCTGCTTCACACACAAACACCGACAAACCCAGCTTGAGATTTTAATCAGCGCGCGGCCCTCCTTGTGCTGACCAGGCCAGGGGCTTGCTCGGCCAGCGTATGCGTGTCTAATCAAGGATGAGAGGAAGCGGTGACAGAGCGAATGTACCAATTAAGGAGGCTGATTGGGCTCTGTTCCACTGTGGCACAAACAATCTCTCCCACTACAGATTGCAATCTGACAGCACCAGATGTAATTCATTAATTATACTGATAAAAATGCTCTAGCTCCATAAACCACCATACCGCACATGCATATGTTTTGTTTTTTCTTTTTTTTGAGGGGGGAGATCATCTATTGAACTGAAACATTAAAAATCGTTTGTGGAAAATTTTACATTTTTGAGTATCTTATTTTAAAAAAAAAAAAAAATACTGTTGGCAGAAAAGTGCAGCTTGTGTGAAATCACCATTAAAAATTTTTTAATTGTGTTTTTAGGTCACATTGTGGCAAGGGCGTAGGTTCGGTCTAAGTTTTGGTGGGGACCTTGACACCCAACCCCCCGCGAGCACAGTGAAATGACCAAGAGCACGGAACGGAAGGGGGGGGGGGAAACCACATTGGCTTAATAACCCCTCCCCCCAACCATAACCATATCATACATCTTGTGTATACAACCAGATACAGTCATACTCAGCAGATCAGTTCAAGAACACTTTACTTTTTCCTTTACAAAATTCAGCAAACGTTACAAGTAAGATCAAAAGAAATATCCTTTGGATACAGCGAACACAATTGCAGATAAGAAGAAATCAATAATAAAATAAAATAATATATTGCACTAACAAAAAAAATAAACATGAATTCAGACATGAACAGAATTTAGCACATTCAGTGCTGACCTTACTAAACACCGGACTTTACAACAAATGCGTTGCGTGATAGATATCTAACTTATGGGTCCACTCACTGTACTTACAGCTGACGTAGCGAAATAACTTCTAATGTCTCCTTTTCTTTTTTGGTGGCGACATGGTCTCGGAGACTCAGAAGGAGACACGTGTGCCCAGCTAGCCGCCGCCTTTTGTAGCTAATCAAAGAACGTCCGACGATTCAACTGACTCCCCCTCCCCCCACCCCCCCCGACACGGTCTCGGAGGCTCATAATAAATGTCAAACTAAGAAGCTTCCGTTCCGCACCGCCTGTTGCTGCTAATCAAAGATCGTAGATCCACGTTCTTTGAGCCAATATGGCAAAAATTGGTCGGGACTTTTTCATATCCCGTGAATACTGGTCGGGACATGTCCCTACCGTCCCTACCCAAACCTACGCCTATGCATTGTGGGGATTTTATCCATAAGCTATGAATTTCATAGGAATTTCTCAATTCAGGTTTGTTCTTCCAAGACTGTGGAAATGGCATTTATTCTTTTTTTGGTTGCATTCAGTCTAAGGGCTTTGGATTGGGTTTGTGTTACTCCAGATATGGACAGAGTTGTCTGAGAAAATTTGGAAAGTTTAATGAGAAATCATAGATTAAAAAAAAATTCATTTCAATATCATCCATTGGCAAAATACATTGCAGTAGCCAAACTTTCCAGGAGTCAGTGCTGTCCTACAAATTCCCAACTTGTTCTTTTACCTAAGATTTCTATTAAACAGGAACTAAAATAATTATTCATGGAAACCTTTACATTTGTCTTCTTTTCAACACAAACTGCTGGTAGAAAAGTGTAGCTTGTATAAAATCCCTTTGTGGGCCTCCAGTGAAACGGCTTGCACCAACATAATCCACAGTCGACATTTAAACACCACCATTAAAATGAATGTTTACAGATTTTAAAAAAGAGGTATGAATGCAAATGAATTTTGACAAACTTAATCTCAAGAGTCTGTCTGTTGCTGTGGATTGAGATGGAGAGCAATGAAGAGGTAGCTGAGACGCAGGTGAAGGAAGATGGGAGATTTAGCTGCTGGCTCACCTTGTCGGAAAGGCTCTTGAGTGCATCCTTGAGTCCAGAGGAGGAGTGTTCAAGGGCAGCCTGGAGGAGCTGGTCAGCCAAGCTCGTGATGAGGGGCTGGAGGAGACTCACGGTGCTGAGTACCTCCTGGGCTTTGGCTGTGTGCTGAGGGGAGTAGTAGATACACTGGTAGGCAGTGCTAAAGCTGAGATACAAGAGAAAAAAAAAAAGCACAAAAAATTAATATTTGAACAGTCAAACTACAGCTGCATGGCTATACACTGAAAAAAACATGAACTTTGGAAAGATATATGAGATTAGCCCAATTTTTAAATTAAGGCTGCTGTGATGTAAGATTTAAAGTCATGAGAAATTAGGACACCCCATTAAATATGTATTTCTTTATTAGGAAGAGCTCATATGTTGACGTCTAATGATTTAACAGCACTTAAAGAACAAAAGTTCTGCCACTTAATAAGTAAAAGCTTTTCAGCTGAGGGAAAACTAAAGACACACTGCCGCTAACAGGCTACAATAACTAATAATTTTCTTTGGTTATAGTGTTCTATAGTTAGTTCTTATTTGATATTGTGAAATAGGTGCTATTTTTGCAATAAGTGGGAAGCTGTGCATTATTTGCATATTAATAATAAATACCGGTAATAATAACAAGCTTAAGTGAGGCACTTAATTTTGCCATCTGCCAGTCTGATATTTTTCTAAAGACAGTTTCTCCCACTCCACACTCTTTAGCTGTGACATGGCTTTTCTTTATATTATCATTATTTCCAGCCTGTTTCAACCCGGCAGCATCACAGTGAGATCAGTATCTGGGCTTTGACTCCATTTCCCAATGCTCAGCCAGTGTTTGATGGATTAACTGCTATGTTTTGGATAAATGTCATATCGCAGCGTTCAGTTAAGTTCAGATTTATTTATTTAGTTTTATTTTTCACCCTTCAGATCCTTCTGATACATGATATATTCATGGTAAGTTAGGCAGATCCTACATATCATCCCAAACCACAACACTTCCACCTCCATATCTCCCAGCTGGAGTTCGATTCTTTTAATGGAGCACTGTATTCGATTTGTGTGCAAAACATTAAATTTCATCTGTCCAAAGAACAGTACTCCATTAGTTTTTTTGTCTGCTTTCTGTCTGGCAGCCTATCATTGGGCCAAATGTTTTTTTTTTTTTTAGAGAATAGTCTGTTTCTGATTTTACAGGCATCCACTTTCATACTAAAATTAGCAAGAGTCTGCTGAAGGTCCTATGATCACAATTTCGGGTTTTTGGAGACCACGAATGTTGGTAGTTGTTTTGAATGTCCCCATTTGCTAGACTGTTTTGCAGACAGTGGAAAGAATGATTTAAAATTGCTTTGAGTTCTCCCTTAATCCCTTTTGTCTCTTGGAAAAATACAATTACAGTGTCGTAATTATTTAACTTTACATTTCTTGCTCCTATGTTGGCTTGCAACACGCAGTGAGCACTCAAAACTTGTAAAAACATTTAAATATTTCCTCCATTCCAAGTGAGACAAATGAAGGAACAGAATAATTTGTCATGCAAGAGATTTTCTTTTTTCAACAATTATTCAGGCCGACTTTTCTCTGAGTTTTTCTATTTCTCTTCCAGGCATGACTGTGGTTAGAAGATGTCTGTAGGTGAAAGAAATGCACAGTAGAGCTGTGAAATTACACAGTAAATTGCTTTGAGTTTCACATTTGGTTGTGTTACGGTTCAAAGCAGCTCAAAACAAAACCATAAATGTATTACTCCAAACACTGATTTTAACATTAACACTAGCAATACTATTTGCATACAAGTTCAAGATATAAAAATATCAAGGTTATCCTTTTTAGACAACACAAACTCTTATCAGTAAAAGGGATATATAATGTCTATATATACACTCATAGTGTTTAAGTGCTAGAATCGCCACTTATAAACTCATTTGCTGAGAAATAGGGGTCTTTGTTCTTGAACTAAAAATGTAGGTTGTTGAGCAGAAGGACCAGGTTGAATCAGGAACAGTAGTTATATGTGTGAGAGGAATTAAATCAGAGAGAAGTGGAAAACATTTTACAGGATGAGCAGAGGATATCTGCAACCAAGCAGGTGTGAATAAGAATTTGGAGTCAAAGGTCAGCATCTGAGAATGAAAATACAGAATTTTACTTTTAAACTGACATTTAAGGTTTCCAATACCTAAAAGAAATCAATTCACCCATATTGATTTATTTGAGTTTATTCCATCCAATAGGTAGCAGATTTAGCTCAAATCAAATATCCTACACTACAATTCAATACAATAATAATGAAACTCAAAATTTCATTACCAATAACATAAATATCTTCACTTAAATGTGAAAGCCATAATTTAATTCTGCATTTTTTTTAAAAAGTTTTTGTTTCACAAACCAAACTGTGATATGTTAGATTTGCAGTCAGACATTTGTCCAGAATCAGTGAGTATTCTGCATGACAGGAGTCAGTGTTTATCCATGAAACAGAAAGTAATCCAGTCATAAGATTCGAAGCATAAACAAATGATATCTGGAGCTGCTCAGTGTGTTGGACTCATGTAAACGTCACAGCAAAGTTTTTTTTTCTGGATGCATTTTATCATCAGTTTAGAGGAACAGCTTCACAGCCTAAACTGTCAAAGTTGGACCTACCAGCTCATTTGCATTCTATAAATAACGAATCCCTTTCCAGGCTAATCAAACATCCTCCTCTGCTCACGTTCCTGTGGCTTTCAATGAGTTTTCTCTTACTTCTTTTTGTCTGATGTGATGTAGAGTGGTGCAGCCATTTGTAACCTCCCCCCCAGGCTCGGCTAAAGTCAACTTCTCCAGGCTTTATGTAGGTCAGAACCCAGAGTCAGATCTAAACCTGGATCCTAAAGTTGGAGCTAAACATTTTGCATGTGAATCTGCCTTTTGAGGAACAGCCTTACCGTGTGCGTTGATATGCATCAAAATTTTCAAGGTCAAAGTGAATGTTGGCCATGAAATACGTCTTCGGTAAGCTAATTTTAAAATTCTGGCCTTGTCGTTTTGCCTAATGAGGCCCCTGGAGAACGACCACCCAGAAAGTTGAAGGTAATCAAAGCAATTATTGAGTGAAAGTAAAACATGGTGCGGTCACTGACACAGAAGACCATCTTTTCTACAAGACCACTTCTAATTTACCCATACCTTAAAGCGATTGATTTCCACCAAAGACACCTTCAAAAATGTAAAGAACAGTAAAATCCATTTTACTTTGCTTCATCCCTTGTGTGTTTACACTGATAAAAGACCATAAACGATCTTCCACAGGAGAAAAAAAGCTTCAAAAAGAAGCAAAGGAGAGAGCAGTTGCTGTACTCCGATTCAATAACAGCACTGTTGATTCATAAGTACAAATCCAATCCCATTAGGAAACATATGCAGACGGTAATGAATGCGAGAACCTGCCACCTGATGCTAAAAGGACAGAATTGATCCCTTCCAAGGCTGGCTTTGGCAGGGAAATTTAATTGCCTCATCAGGGTTGTTGTAAGTCCAAACAGGTCAACAAAGATTGCAAAGTGAGCGAAGGCAAAACAGCATAAATCTGTGAATGCAAATTTGATAAGAGGCCAGGGGGGTTGCACATTTCATTTGAAGCCCTGGGTATGTTTCCATCTCCAGCATATTTAAAGGCTTCTGTTCTGTGTGTCACGTTTTTAAACACCGTGCCAAGACAGAAAGCTGCAATATAATCCAGATACAATAACCCTGCAGTAATTATTGCTTATGTAAGAGGTAAATATTTATGTTTTATTGAAGATGTGACAGAGAGACGATTGGACTGCTGAGAAATATTAGATCCTGGTACCGCCGAGCTAAGAGGGAGGACAATTTTCCAAGAAAACAATATTGATGCTTGCCTGACTCGTCTTAATGTTAAATGATCACCTTTATTTGTTAGTTGTTACAAAAATGAAAATGACATTGAAATTATTCAAAGATTAGAAACAAGAGATGTTTTTGTTTCATTTTTATTTACTCCTGCCTCTGTTCACAATGACTTTGGAAATGTTAACGTAATTAGACTTTGTAACATGAATACAAATCATTTATCTAGTCAACAACTTGTCTGGTTGCTACATGAACGAGACCTCAAAGAGTTATTAGTTTAGATTTTTAATAAAAACCTCTAGAGACTCAAATTTGTGACCAATCTGTCATGATTTGTAGTGACAAAGGAACCAAACAGAAGCAGGAGGCAGACACAGCCATGTGGAGAACATGTTGTAGAGAATCCAACATCAGCGGCACTGAAGGATGTGCTACCTCACACAAACTCGAGGCCCGGGGGCCAAATCCAGCCCGCCATAGTTTCTGATGTGGCCCTCCAGACTCCAGAGGAAAGCAGAACCATCAAGGTAACAGCAGTTTGCTTAAATGTTATTTTATCAAACAAATCAAAGCTATTTATCTCTTTACTGCTAAATTACATCAATCAGTACCTCCAGTTTTTCAAAATAAACAGTTCATGTTAATTCATAATTGTGAGTTTATCAAAAATTTTCTTCAAAAACTGAGAAAAATATAGGGCTCCCACCTGCAGGGGGCAGTATTTGTCATTTCTACTACACTGCTGCCCCAACCTGACTTGATATCAAATTACTGTCTAATTGATGTGAAGAGAGAAAAAAAGTCACATTTAACGTCATACATAAGTGCAAATATTGCAAAATTGCAAATATTTCTGAAGTACGTAGCAAAATCTGTAATTTCAATGAAAATCACAAAAGCAAGGACTGTCATGAATTGTGGTTTGTGTGAAGTGGTGAGGAATGAACGCAGAGACCCAGGTCGTGAAGGAAATGATGATGATTTTAATGATGAAAAGCTCTAAACAGTCCAACACAGGCGGCACAGCAGAGTTTAGCGCACAGCTAATTACCGGTAGCAACTGATAACAGAGGACTGAAAACGAGAGCTGACGCTAACCAGGACTTAACAGTTCAACTGGAGAGCAGAACGTGAGACACAACAACTGACTTCCTACGTACACGACGAGGATCCGACAAGAGACAGAGACAACAGGTGGGACTAAATACACTGGGAGGGTAATCAAAGAAACGGCAGAGACTCACAGGGGAACAGACTAATAAACACAGAAAAACCTCAACAGATCATGACAAGGACGTAATCACTGTGGAAAATATGTTCAATATTTTTTCATTTTAAGAAAATTTTTTACAGTATTTTGTGGGTTTTACATTCTTGCACAATTGACCCTTTTAGAACATCCTGATATGAATGTAATCCCAGTATCTTGATTATATTAACTGGAAAATATGTGCTTATTAACTCAGTGTAGTTAAGGAGACTATCTCTAGGAATCCATCACTCCTTTTCATAATTGATGACATCTTCTGGCTTTCCAAAGGTCTTTATGGTTTCCTGTTTGTTCATTTAAAAAAAGCTCCAACATCCTTTACAGCTTCAAAAACAACATTAGAAAAATAAACGAGTGTAGAACGACACTTCATCAGTTTAACTTCAGTGCAGGAGGCAGTTGGTACAGATTAAACTGGGGAAACTGGCCCCTCCAAAGTGGATTTCATCCTCAGTTTAACCACACTGATCAGTAGGTTTGTCTAGAAATAGTACTAAGAGAGAGCAAAGCACTGGGCCCAGTGGCCTAATTAAGCAAGTATACATGGCACATGGTTAATTAATAGTGGAGAGGAAATTAATGAAAAGCCAGCGGCCTCCTGCTGATAGCTAGCAGGAATTAAAATGCAGCTACGTCAGCAGAATTCCCTGCAACCTTTTACATGACGGTCAAAGTCTTCTCTGCCATTTTTTTTAATAGCTCACTTTAATCAGGGTTTATATATATACCAGCCCACTTCCAGGAGGTAAAAACACACGGCTACCTTCAGATGCAACCCCAAGGATCTGATCTCCGTCCAAATCAGTCTAACTGTCAACCCTCGTTAGTTCCTGAATCTCTGATCTCATCGCCATCCGTTAGAAAAAAAGCCAAAGCTGTCCTCAATGATGCAGAAAAAGACAAACCATGATCTGTGACCAGAGAAGCCTCAGGGCTTCTGCCAGCTACCTTCTCCTTCAGTCGCTGGCGCCTGGATGTGGTTGACTCAAGAGTAGGCCATGAACTACAAGCTGCTGTCCATCAACTTGAGGTCCCAGCCGCTGCCAACGGCCTGGCCCTTTTTTCCTCACAGACAGAGAATCCTGGGAGAAAGTTATTTTGTTGGACAACATGCTGCTCGTCACACTAAATCTGAAATCAGCCCCAGGAGACTGTGTTAAGTTAGGGCTGTGTGGTTTCGACCACTCTCCTTGCCCCAGAAATGCGACATCTGGCTTTGCTGCTTGACACAGATGCCTGGCGAACCAACAAAGCCTCCTTCCTCTCTATCTGTAAAGGAGGACACATTTCAAACAGAAATGTCCTACAGATGACCTACTGCACATCTTAAGTAGATGTGCAGCAAGTCCAGGTTGAAAAAACAATAATTTTCCTAAAATACATCTTTAAGAAAATCTATTGGATCATAGGTAGGGTTGCAAACCAATAATCAACTAATGGTTAATTGTTGATTAATGGTTTGTAAGATTCAAATTAGTTCCAACAGATTAACTAATAACGTCTGATTAGACGGGTCTTTTTTAAACTGTGGCCCTGGACCACGGCACTGAATGCAAACGTCCATTTATTTGATGTGACGTGAACTCAAAGTGCAATTTCTACACTTAGCTTACCAAAGGATTGTGTTTAAAAATAATAATGGATAAATTACTTAAGCCCAAGTCACTCAAGAAAAGCTGAAGATACTGGTGGAAAGAAAACAACGTCAGGAAAACTTATATGATCAGAAGAATTCATGTCTGCAGGAATAATTCTCAGTTTCTCAGGGCGAGTTGCAGAACTTTTGATTTTAGAACATTATTACATCCCCAACATCTAAAATAAAATAATAATTTATGTCTGAGTGTTTGCTAAATGGGTTAAGTTTGCTCAGCGTGAAAAAAGTTTGGGAAACACTAGCTAAGCCCTTTCAATATCGTAGTGTTGCTGCCATCCACCAGAGGGCGTCGCTGGTCCTCCTTAATCAGAGCTGGATACAGAATTAAAGATGGCGGGTGGATCCCAGAACAGCAGGAAACAGAAATGGTCCAACAGTCCAGTGTGGGTTGAAAAAGGCATTTTGTCCAGTTCTGAATAGAAATATGAACATTCAAAAAGCTCCTGAAGTTTCACCTTAATGGCGCTCGTTGGTGGAGAAGCGTTAAGCTTTCAGCCAAAACTAATTACTGATGTTCTAGGAAGATGATAAAATTCTGCGTTCCTCCTCACTGACAGAACTTTGTATGAACGTCTCTGTTCATGGAGGATTTAGTGTTTCACATATTTTACTTTCATCTCTTATTTTTTGATTCAGCAACACGATAGTTTCCTGCTTTGTTAAATTTTCTAAATATGTCTAAGTTCAGTAATGTGAGAAAACCACAATCAGTAAGTATTTAACACAGCTGCACAAAATACTGTAAATGTATTGTGCTATTTTTCTAAAACAAAAATCAGCATATTATGAAAGCTTTAGCCTTTCATGAGCCTTACATATGAAGATAAAGGCTTTAAGTTTCAATCTGCAGCAATGTTTGAATCTTTTATTTTGAAATGAGATAGGAAGTATCATTTGATGTCATTTGAGATGGCAAGTTGGGAAGTGACAGCTGATTATTAAGGATTTTTCATCCGGTTTATCTGAAACACACTTACCTGCCCCAATATTAAGCTAGAAATGGTTTGTGCGGTTGAATTTTGAGTAAAACTGTCTTCATTGTCGGCCTGCAGCAGGGCAAGGAGAGCGCAGCTATTAGATCATCATTCATTATTCTGTGGAGGATCTTACTGGAAAACTGAGACCATCTCTGAGAATCCTAAAGTTTATAGTTTGATTAAGGAAGAAAAAGATAAAAATCCTCTTGCATTTCAAACAAGCATTTAGGGAGTAATGCATGCACTGAAGAAAGATAAAAAGAAAAATGTGCAGTTTTTCTTTTTAAAATTGAGGAATACAGCGGTCAGAGGTGGAACATATTACACTCTCGTTCTATTGCCAAGTTTGGCCGGCGCAGGTTGTTAATGGCTCCAGAAAGATCCCATTGTCCCCTCTTCTCCTGTCCACAGAACAAAGATGAATGGCTCTTTTATTACCATCCTGGTAACACATCTGTGCTCAGGTTTTCCTTTTTTCCAGTCCCTTCCCATCTTCTATTTCATGATTTAATATCATATCGAACAGCCGAGTCTCACATCTCACCAATTGTTCATTTTTTAATCAAACATAATTAGAAAAGAGTGTATCTTCAAAACGAGGGGGTAGGCTGGGTGAAGTTTAATTATCCTGGAAATGTATATTTTTGGTAAAGCAGGCTCAACTTGTGCTGAATCTTCAGGGAATCTCAGATGGAAATCTCCAGACCGCTCTGCAGTGACACACAGAGTGGTTTCTTTAAAATGTAGAGCCTGGGTCCACTCCTGTTTCTGACCACATTCCAGGTCAAACATGAACTGCACATTGCACGGCGCAGGTCGCAGCCAGTTAGCCAAGTGGAAAATTGGAAAATTTGAGCTACAGTGAGTCATTAGCTAAATCAAATACGAAACAAAAAGACCCATCTCCCTGGGGAGTTACCTCTGAAGCCTAATCTCTTACGCAAAGTAAATGATTTCACTTCAGTGGTTTCTCAGAAATATGCTAACCTTATCACTGTTCATGCAGGCAGACAGAACTGGCCATCTTCAGCAAATTCACTTCTTTATTTTTTAATCTGCAAAAGCCCCAAACTATTTTCCCATCAGTTTTTTCCATTTCATGCCCACACTTCACCCCTCTTCATCTTTTCTTTCCCACTCGTTCTGGTGCTGCAAACTCTGTAACTAATTAGGTCTGGCATGGTCTGTAATGACTTTGCACTCTATGGGGAGCAATGATGGAGAGAAAAAAAATCACCTTTTGCTTCTTTAGGCATCAGTTAAGTGGCCACATACTGACATGCAGCTCCAACCTCCAACCTCTGAACAAATAAAGCAAAAATCTGCAGCATCTCACTGATCTGAGGTTTCGCAGCGCAGGCCAGGCTACACAAGAGAGCAATTTCACTCATAACACTGTTACTACAAAAATGGCCTCGTAACAGTCTTTGTGAAGCTGTCAGTGTTGCTCTCAGAGGGAATAAGAAAAAAACAAAACATTCAGCTCTCAGTCGTTTGCTGGCAGTAATGATCTGACAACGAAAAATCTTTTTTTTCTGTTTTGGTCAGTGAACGAATCGTTAAGTAGCCGTTTTCCATACGGCATCATCCACATTTATTGACAGATCTGGTGGAGATGTGTTTATATTTTCAAAATAAATTCAGCTTTTACTGCAGCAGCAAAATATCATATTAGAAAATAGAGAAACACAAGATAAATAATTAAAAAATCAACAAAGGCACTGGTGCCATAGTTATTGGGTACGGCAGAGTGTTAGGGTCATTGTAGGTTACAGACAAAACAAGAATGTTTCCAATTCCACAAAAATCTCCTGTATTTACAAGAAAAAATAAAACTAAAAAAAGTTCATGCAGGATTCACTCGACCCTCCTGGGATCTGTGCAGAAAGATTACATTTGTCAGAAAAAACACAAAGTTTGGAAGCTCTACGGTTTAAGTGGTAACTTGAAGAGATGAGTATCTGGATGTTTCCTTCAGTGAGTCGGGACTCCTTTTCCAGCATCACTACAGCATCAACCTGGTTCAGGCAAAGATGTTGAACTTTAGCCCATCTTCACAGCCACTGAAACGTTTTCACCACATTCAGACAGCTGGATCAATGCCAACAGCCTTTTACTTTTCAATCAAGTCAAATACAAATCATAGCAGAAAGTTATTTTACTGCAGAGCTCAAACAGACAAAGCTATGGTGTAACGTAAGCTCCGTTCTGATCATGAATCACTAATGATCTGAAAGAAAGTAGTTAGAATAAAATGAATTCATGATTTAACAATCCAGCTGTCAATGGATTTATTCCTCACTAATATTGGGCTTGACATTTGAAGTGGAAAAAAAAAGAAATCAGTGATACCTCATGCTTTTATGTTTTATCAGCACTTATTTTTACTTTCAGTGCCTAAGGTCCGAATTGAACTTGAAAAGAAATCTTTAGTTTTCTGCTCTGTCTTCTTGGAACCAGTCGAAGAAAATACATGAATCTAAAAGTCTCTCTAAATGTTTTTACGGTTCTTCTTACTGACTTTGAGAAGGAATCATCTGTGCGTAAATGTTTTAACTGGGGAATCTTTTAATTTATTTATTTATGACAGTAACTTTTTTCTGATTTGTTGTGGATGTGCTGTAACCTCTGAGTGCCGCTGCCAGTTTTGGCCAGGATTCTTTTACAAAATAGATTTTTAATCTTAAAAGGAAGAAACGTGAAACAAAAATTGTATGGATTGCTTGAAGAAAACGTGTCAAAATCTGTCTTGCTGAATAAGTAGCTGTTACTGTGAACTTCTGTCATGTTTCTCCAATAATTACAACACAATTTCTCTTCATGAACTCATTTTTTTCTGGCAACCAGCAGTGAGTCCATGCTGTCCGCTGACCTTCATGATCTGTGGCTCTTCGATGAGAAGCTAACACGGTTGATAAAGCTGAAAAATGCTTGCCTGGGAAAAGAGCAGGTGGAGGGGAGACTCTAACTCTCCAAACCTTTTCCATCAAGCCTGTTGCCTCCGGTCAAATTAACCTGTCAAATCCTGCAGAGCTCAAGTCTAATTTCAACAAGAATTGGAGCTAAGTTACTGGCTCAGACCTCACAAATCAAGTCCATGGGGCAGAAACAAATTTCCTGTCGGTTTTAATTAAGAAGTTAAAATCTAGTTCTTAATAAAAACCTTTTTCATCAGAATGCTGCTTCAATTAATTCACCCACACTTTCCTTAAATACATCCCTCCTTAAGGGAAATGTTTGTTTTTTTTACCTCTTCTTCTCTGCTTCATATCTGCTCAGGAGACGCTGCAGGCCTCCACACTTAAAGCCCTGGAAGTGGGCTGCTGGAGCACCGACAGTGATAATGTCATACAAAGCATCTGGAAAGAGGGAAAAAATATATTTTAGTTCGCTGAATTTAAAATATGGAGACAGATAACTAAAATGCAGGAGGCTCCGGAGGGGCTTGAAAGAAAGAAAATCATGAATACAGCAGAGAAAAATTCAAATCTAAAGTCAAATTGAATTAAAATTATGAAGAAACACAATTTTAACAGTTCATAACACATCATAAACATATTTTATTACAACACAACACAGTCGGCGCAAGCAGGAAGAATATGATTGAATATGAATCAGTTTTTCACAGTAAATATATTTCTAATGAGTCGGTTCAGATGGCTTTTACAGCAAATACAGATTACAGACAAAATGATTCCCATATTCAAAGAAACCAACACAAACCGCTAAATTAACTAAAGTCCTGTGTAATAAAACAGACTGGAGCAGGAAACATCTATTAAAACTCTTATTACATTTTATTTAAGCAAAAAAGCCTAAAATGGCTTTTCAGTGTTGTGGAATACGTTGCTCAGGTGTGAGACACAAGTCTTCAAAATTTGAGGCTTATTTGCACTTTGACCTTCATTGCTTTACATTTTAGTGGCGTTATTATTTTCTTTATCTGAAACAAACTTTGGGTCATGCTGAAAACGCCACCCTCGTTTTATCCTCGTCTTCTTATCAACATTACATTTCTCAAACCTCAACAAGGTTTTGTTTTTCTTCACCAGTGGAGTTTAGTGCTGTGAGCATTCAGAAAGGCCATTGCAGAGGAGTGGATGACTCCTCTATCAGGTCCAGCTTTTACTGGACCTGGACTGATCTTCTGGACCATCATGACAAGGTGGACTAATGTTTCGAGTTGCACCTGCTCATGGCTGGTTGATAATGAAATGATTTATATATATACACACACATACGTCTCATTTAGGACTAAATCAACTTGTTTCAGCTCAACTTGACATTCTTTTCATGTATCACTTTCCTACTTTCCAAATTGAAGTCAAAAAAGGTAAGAAACATCATGAATATAACCTTCTGAATAGCATAACTTCACTCTCTCAGAAAGAGAACAAAGGTAAGAGAAATAAAGGTATGGCATTATTACAGGACTGAACCTGTATCTCATATATTACCCTCTCTCTCCTACATATTCACAGCTTGGTTTTGAGGTCGATTGGTCCCATGTTAGACCAGAAGGACAGCCAATGTCACAGTGCTTCACTCCAATTTGCACATCAGCCTCAAAATTAAATAAACACTTCACAGACAGCCAGGCAGGAACAAAGGTGCTTAGAGCAGGTCTTGTTTTGAATGACTAATGACTGAAGCTGACAATTAAAATCAGAAAAAGCGCATGGTGTGTGTGCATGTGTGTGTGTGTTTATTTGTTTTTTGGTCATGAATTCAATTTACAAGGACCTCCATTAAGGTTAAAGCAAACTTAAAAAACAGATTAAGAGTGAGAGGCAGGAAATGCTTTGCTTCAATTGAATCCTGCTGGGATTTTCTGTCATATACTTGGTAGAACATGACTGATATATAGTTGTTATTCAGCACTGTGTGGACGTTTTAATCCCCTCCATTCCCTGTCTCATTGTTCTTTATATTTTAATCCAAAGAGGCACCGTCTCTCCTAATCTTTGGACTTTGTTGGGCTTATAAACTCATTTTCTGCCTGGTCCCTGGCCATACCTGTATTTTGATCATTGTGCATCTAAGATGTATGGAAATGAACAAATGGAGGATAAAAGATTCAGCATGAGAACTATTCAATATCATATAGCAGCAGATTAATAGTTTCTGATAGTTATGTATGGGGAAGAAATACAGCATTGAAGCCGATCATCTACTCTTTGCCCAATTTTCAGCAAACGGCTCTTTGGTGGTAAAATCCAACTTTCTGTGTGTCAAACTGTTATGTTCAGCATTTTAACAGATTCAAGCATAAAATGGGATTTAATCATGTTTTTGTGACAAGCTGCTGATAAACTCCCACAGATAGTTACTGATTAGACCTAAATGACTCAGATCTGGAAGTAGTAATGTGATGGACTAGAAAAAGTAAAAACTCCCAGTATCTGAGTCTGGGGCTGGATGTGGGAGTTTTTACTGGTTTGGGATTGCTGCTCTTGAATCAATCCAGTGATTGATTAAAGTTAGGAACTGAACTGAAAGACACCAAAAACCAAGTATTTATTGTTGTGGTTTCTGGTGCAGTATCCAAGAGAAAACTACAAGTCACTTCAGCAAGATAAGGAAGCTTGTTTTAAGTAAAAAACTCCTTTCACGTTGATGGAAAAGCATTGAAAGCTTGTAGAGTCGGGTCCAGTTTATTTCACCAATAAACTTGGTGAAGTTCTTTGGCAATCAGATTAGCATATTTAAAAAAAAAAGTAAACTAGCAAAGACAGAAAACCTTTTGTGAGGCTTTAAAATGTGGGTGGGCGACATAGACTTTGTAGTACTATTGTGATTATGATAAAAATTATCATTAAGAAAACTGTTCATTAACAGAGATTAGTAAGACAAATAAATCTAAATTCGGTAGCAGTTTATGTGAAGCATAAGACTGACATGACACTTCCATAAACATGACATAACTTATTAACATGAAGGAGTTTTCATGAATGTTTATGACTGTTGTCATGAAGAGTCATTTGGTAAATGACGCTTTTAATTAAAAGTTGACGCTCTTAATGCAACTTTTAATGCAGGTTTACGTTAAAAGAATGACAGACAACAGTCAGACATTCATGTAGACTCCTTCATGCTCATGTCAGTCTAATGCAGTCCCATTCAAATACCCAAAATTCTTGTCACAAGAATTTTTTCATGATAAATAATAAACAATATGATAAATGTCCAATCCAACTTTTAAACTGTCGCCACAGAGGAAAATAAAAGAAAACCACAGCAGATCAACTGAGGACTGAAGCGTTTGCTATTTCACTCACTGCTTCTTCCACTAGTTGTACCAATGTTACAGAGTTTTCCTCACTTTTCCAGCAGCAGCAGTGAACCAGCAGGAAGGGGCAACAGAACATCAGGCACAATGAACCAACCTGAGACAGATTTTCAGTTTTTCTTTTTTGTTATTCTTTTCTCAGTTAATCAACAGCCGAACGAGGCGTTAAAAAAGCGAAAAGACGGAGGAGCTTTTGTAAAGAGGAAACTGATTGTGGCCGTCAAAATGAGTGGCTATAATTCACACACAGCAATCTGTGCTGACAACAAAACATCCTCCTGAACAATGCTTTCAGCTCAGCTTTCCCAGACTAATGGTTTTCAGAAATATTTTACAGCTGTGAAAATCCATTCACAGTAAAACAAATGAATTCTCTTCAGAGCCCACAATGTGGCTATTTTTTCTGATTTCCCTTTTCTCGGGATGATCAATATACAAAGTGAAAATAAATGGCTTTGCAACACTAAGTAGATTATACATCACTTCTCAAGGAAATGCTTCTCTTTACAAAAGAAAATTGAACAATAGAGTAAATGACATTAGTTAAACAAGAAAACCGAGCAACATTTAAGACCTGGAGCCTGAACTCAACAGTTGCTGCAGGAAGTTTCATTTCTTACCTGGTTGTACATCTCAGGTAACGGCATGAAAAGAAAAACTGTGCAAACCAACCAGGTTCTTTAGTGAAAAAATAATTGCCTCCTAAACCCAACAATCAGCCGTAAATAAGTTAACAGCAACAACTGCCAATAAGAATTTATAAAACAGTTTTAACATCACAGTGGAAACATTTTGGCTCACTGTTTTCAGTAAAATAGTCTTAATTCAAACTTATTTGGAGGGTTTGAGCATGAACAAAGAGTTTAGGGTCATGACATTTCAGACTTAAGTCTGGACTTAAACTGGGCCACACTGAAACCTACATTTCTTGTTTTGATATAAAATCCACATATAATCAACTGTGAAAATGATCTTAAATTTGCCAAATTTCATCCTTAACTTACAAAAACATTCTCTAACAATGCTTTCTGTATGTGCTTCCTATCTATAGCTGCTGTAATTTCTAGCACCTAAAGCTCTGTAATTGGTCCTCTTACTTTTTATTATAATTATTTATTTACCATGCTTGCAGCAGCATCAAGCCATTTTCATATGTTTGCAAAACAAGTGAAGAGAAATGTGACTCACTTTTTAAAAATTCACTTTGTAGTTTCACATTACACTGATAATAAATTATCCAACATTGCCCTTTTTCCTAAGTGCCGTTGTGAGGTCAGCAAAGCCAGCGATGCTGCAGTAAGAGTGGAGTGATCTCACACCAAACATTAGCCGAGCACCTCAGCTGAACAGTGAGTTACCTAGAAAATTGGGCCCAAAGAGGCTAATTATCAGCGTGTCCACCAATCAATGAGCCAACTCCTTCAAGGTCAGTTTTGATATGGTTTTACCATTTGTTTCCCCTCTTTGACAGAGAAACAAAGTCTTAGGCCGATATGATGATTTGATCTGGCTTAACTCATCTTTCATCCCTCAGGTCCTCTCTGGAAGAATGACAGTTAATCCCCATGTTTGTCTTCCCGTCTTCCCATCAATCATCCTGTGTTTAGTTGAAATGGAGCCCGCTCACTGATGGAAGGGAAGCAGTTAATACACAGAGACAATTCCAGGCCAACAGCGGCCTGCTGCCGAGCATCCGCAAAACAGACAACCTATTATTTCACTCCGCTGAAACGCAAAGGGCTTAATTAGTATTTTGTCTGGTTTTTTTTCCAGGCCAAAGTAATTCTCACCTTTCAACCTGAGTTATGGCCTAGAAACAGCCAGCCTGAGTCCTCTGAGTATTTCTGACAGATGGAAAATCGAGCACAGAGAAACAAGAGTGTGACTAGAACCACAGAAGCTTTTCCAACATGCACCTGCTAACATGGAAAAGGCGAGCGATCAAATGCCTCAGATTTTTTCTCGCTGAATTGTCCTTGAAGTATCTGTTAATCACATTCTGAAGATAGCACACCCAGTCCTA
The DNA here is from genome assembly GCF_001443285.1 of Poecilia latipinna. Taxonomy (NCBI): domain Eukaryota; kingdom Metazoa; phylum Chordata; class Actinopteri; order Cyprinodontiformes; family Poeciliidae; genus Poecilia; species Poecilia latipinna. The sequence goes on from NW_015112637.1 coordinate 39,618, forward strand.
ATTAAACAGTACCTGTTTTCTGGGGGCATGTCACTCTCATCCTCTGTGTGTGCAGGTTTATTGGGATGAACTCCAGAGACTTCTGGGCTTTGCAGCAACTCGGCTTGAATGAACCTGAACGAAGAAAAAAGACAAAGTCAAAACCCAGTTGTCCATTTGAAATAAAACCAGACATTTAAATACATTCTGAATGAGGAAAAGATGATTTGATTTGTAATCACAGGGCACACGTCTGAACTTGGACATCATGAAGTCGCCCAAACAATCGACAAAGTAACACATCAGACTTTGACATAAAGATATTTTTAGCACAGATGTGAAACATCTATTAATACAGAAAGGGTTAAAAATGTTTCTAAGGCTCTGGGACAAACATGGAGAAGTGATGAAACTTCACAGGCCTAATAAAATGACTCCAACAACAAACCTCATTCAGAGGGTTGCAGTAAAATCCAAAACAGCATCTAAAGCTGAACCTCATTTGCCTCAGTTAAAGTCACAAGTCAACAATTAGAAACACAGACTGGAAAAAAGTTGTTCATGCTGGAAAACCCCTCAGTGTGTCTGAATTAAAATGATTCTGAAGAAGAGTGGGTCAAAATATTCATTATGACTTATTGGCAGCAGATGTTGCTGACAGGAGTGACACAGCCAGTTATTAAGTGTCGGGGCCTGATACGTTTCTCAGCGGAGGCTCGTATTATACACAAACAGTCATGCACACACCTACAGGTAAGAAAAGACCAATAACCTAAGAGTCATGTTTTTGGAGAGGGAGGAAGCCAGAGTACCCAGAGAGAACACACACACACACACACACACACACACACACACACACACACACACACACGGAGAACATGCTAACTCTATGCAATGGCTGTGATTAGAACCTTATAAACTGCAAAGCAACAATCTGTGCCCAACTGTGTCGATGTGTATCCCCCAGTTTGACAAACCAGTACAAAAAAACAAAACAGGCATCTTTAGGTTCCCTAAAAATTCTGTTAAAACTTTGACTTGTCCTGTTCCTGTGTACCAAATACTGTGTATTCTCACGTTGTGAGCTGCATTATACTGTTACACCTCTAACATTTTTCACCACAGCAACTACCAAACACCTCTGAATTCATGACAAGCAGCTTCACACGTAATTAACAAATCAAATGCAACATCATATCTGGTGACCAAGCCCCTGAGATAAATTTAAACAGATTCTTTGCAAGGTCTTTTTTTGGTTAGCCTCTTGAGTTTGGAGTCTATTTATGCCTGAATGATTCATATGTCAGAGTTAAGTGCTTGACAAACAGGAATAAAAATAATCTTTCCTCTCAAAATGCTCAGCTGCTGGACTAAAAGGGAGAGAAAAAGCCACCAAAGAAAACAGTTTTATCCAACAAAAACATAAATAAATACCTCAAGTCTCTGGCACAGTTCTGCACATTCAGAGAATCTTCAACTCAGTTCAGAGATCAGATTTTATCTGTACACTGTTCAACAAAAATAATTATTCTAATACGTAAATATTCAGGCAAAGCCAAGCAATCAGGAAATAAACATGTTCATATCAGAGTTTTAATCCAGTTTTGGATCAAAGGTTTTAATGAAATACACTCATGTAAATCATGTAACAAAAATGGATGGAGGAAATAAATTACATAAAGATTTCTGGTCATCATGTTAGATAACTCCCACTTGAGATAAAACAAGCAAAACAAAAAAATATTTACAGACAAGTACATCCTATACCGAAAAGGTTTTTGTTTTATTAAAGTGTGAAGTAATTACAGCCTCGGATGAACAACAACACACAACACGTTGCATTGTGTCATTATTTTTTTAAGCAAAGTAACCCAAACCGCAGAAGCAAAAGGTGATATTAGTTATATTTTTGCACAACAAGCTAATCTTGCCAGAGTCATTTTCTGTGTGATATACAAGGCTTTTAATGCAGCTCTTGATGACACTGTAATGTTTTGGTCAGCACAGTTTCTAGAAGCGTATTGCTGTGATAAATAGTGCTGTAATGACTTCCTCTTCAGTCTGCATGTTAGTGAAGATTAAACTTCTGTTGACAAAGACTTTTAATCATCTTTCTGAGAGCAAGAGATGAAGTTCACCATCGCAGCAAAGCTTCCTCTGCCTCATTGTGCTGATAAAGCTCTTCAAATCTGCCAAGATTATTCCATGAAACAGCTGCATGTTGTTATTTAAACAGCTATGGATATATATGTTAAGGAACTGATTCGATTAAAATTGCCTCACTTCAAAAATTTCTAAACTAATTTATCCTTCAGTTCAGTGGCAGTTTCTCATACAAAAATAATTACTAAATAATTACTAAATAATTGCATGCATATAGTTATGGTTTTAAGATTGTCATCTGATTATTTAAAATGTTCTGGTATTTTAATTAATTTATGATATTTATATACGTTTAGGTGAGTCATATTTGCCTTATGGTTAAGATGGTGTAAAAAGCATATTATTGTTGCTATGGAGACCTGCAGCTGTCCAATAGCAAGCTTAGCTCTCACAGGATAAACTTGATTATTGCTCTGACTGAAGATGTGGACAAATGTAATTACTGTTTCCTTGTAACCATTTCCTGACTCATTAAGATCAGCACATATCTGCCTTGAAGACTTAAGAAAAAATCATAACCACACCGTGGTTACGATTACCATGATAACAAGTGTGCATGTATAGCAACACTCAGCAAATTAGAGTGTAATTAAATTAGAATATAATGTGCTTCACAAAGTGAGACACTTTTCATAGGTTAACTGCACACACTGATGTTTTTAGGTCTTTATTTCTGTTAGTTTATGGTGATTTTCTGTTTATAGATAATGAAAAAAAAACATTTAAGATCATAAAATTATATCATACCCATAGAAAATAAACATTTAATACAGAAATGCACACTTGATGAAAAGTATGTTTTATACATAAAAAGGTGCTTTTAACCTGACAAATGGGCCTCATTGAAACATATATTCTAATTTATTTACATTATGTCTTAGAGCGAGTGAGAAATGTTCAGCGTTGTAATGTAAGACAGGCCATGTGTGTCTAAGTGGTCGTACTTGGAAATGTAATCCTGGCTGTCCTTTTTCTTTTGTTTTGTAATGTATGTTAATGCCGGTCTAACGACTAAAATAACACTTTACAGCTCTTCTACTTGATATAGGCCGTAACTCTCCTTTACGGAAGCTCAACCCAGCTTGCTGTATCCGTTCTGCTCTTAAATCACTCGAGGCACCGCATTACTGTCTGTTAATCAGAGGTGGAATCACGCAGAAACTGTTGTCATGCAATCTTAATGAGTGGATCTGTTACCCGTCTCAGATTTTTACATTGTTTTCCAGGTGGAAAACAAATTTATTTCAATCTGTTTCTGCACAGAATCCACTGACTCACGAAAGCAGAGATGAGATGTCTGAAAAAACAGACCAACATCTGTTTTTTTAAGGTGACAGTCATTGTCATTAATTGGTGAAAACCATTTGTTTGCTTCTGCTGATAAAAGAATAATAGATGTAATGAATGTGGTTGTGAAGAAGAAAAGCAACAAATCTTTTCAATATCGTACTGATAGGTAAAACAGTAGGTCTACAGCCAACATAAAAATATTTTATCACTGGGGTGAAAAACAGGTCTTTTTATTTTCTTCAGCCTCAGAGCTCCTGTGGATTGTGCATTTGTTTCTGATTTTAGCTGAAAAATCAATAGTCAGTATGGACATTTTTTTCTCTCATCTCTCATCTCTTCAGTTCAGGATGTGAAGAGGGTTTGGATGTACAGCCAGAATTTTTATTCATCATAAATATAGAAGAGATCTCCTTTGTCTTCTCCTTTGTCAAAATGTCAACATAAAAAAGAAGAACATGGAATAAACAGCAGGAGAAACTAAATAAAATGAAGAAATATGCTAGAAAATTTTTAAAACGATGCCTCTTATGACTTTTTAAGCTTTTCAAGAACCTTGATTTTGAATTTTGCTCAACATGCATCTTCTTCCTGCTGAAAAACTCCCACAAACATGCTGCTGCCTTCACAACAAGAAGGAAACTGATGGTGCAGGTGCAGAAACCAAACCTCCCACACATAAAGGGAAATTCCGGAGAACAAGATAAAATCAAGGAAGCATTCTTGTGCAGAAATGATGCTCATGTGGGCAATGTCAGGGCCTGCAAATGTACACATAAAGAGGGAACAGAAGACAGGAAATAGCAGGGGAGTTTGATAAATACTAAAAGTGATGTCGCGTAATAAATGCCTTCACACTGAAAGAGCTTTTTCGTATTTACTACATCCTAGCGCAGAGATGTTGCGTGGTTAGTGGAGATCACCATGATGCAAAGGCCACCAGTTCCACCTAAAGGGAACACGATAAATGTTTGTCACCGGATCCTCACTGGCCGGATCCTCTCCTCCTCCAACTGTTGTAGTTTAGCTTAGTTATGATCACTGTTTGCACCAATACCTTAATAGAAATAATACATACATTTGTTCAAAACTTTAAAAAGTATATAAACACATTGTGTAATAAATAAATTATGTGAATTATACAACTAAAATTTTAATTTGGTTCTGGCGTTATGAGTGACATCAGTGGTACTAACAAAAAATGCATCATCAGCCACACAATTTATTTATATGGACAAGAAGAGGGAGAAAATAAATTTGTCTTCTTCCCATTTCTCTTCCAGCTAAAAGTATTCTTGGTTTGTCTAAATATAGAATTATTATATAAAACACAAATTTGCTGACTCAGATAATGTTCTTACTGTGTGTACATTACTGTACATATTTTTGTACAAGTGGTTGGATAGACAAATGCAACATGACATCACAAATACAAGACCCCTTGCTAGAGGCTAACTTGATTTTAGCTGTCAAACTGTCAACATAACGTGCTAAATCTTAAATGTACGATTGATAAATAAAAGATAAAGGGATATAATGCTTTATGACAACTAGATAACAAGGTCAGGAAAAAGAAAAATAGCAAAGGAGAGGGAAGTAAGTCAGTTATGCTAGCTTGACTATGATAACCTTAACATGTAGATTTGCTGTGGAATTCAGTGTTTAGTTAAAAAAAAAAAAAAGACCCACACACAAACTCTCTCAGATGTTTTAATTAGCTAATCTACCACTGCTGTGTCCAAACAATTACTTCTCAATACTCGCAAAATAAACATAAAGCTTGAACACATAATACCGCAATGGACTGAATGTTCTGTTCTTGTGGGAAATTATGCACTAATGGAGCTGTTGCCAGTCAGTCGCTATGGCAACAAAACTGTGTGTAGTGTAGCGGACACAGAGAGTTTTCTTCAACAGTTTTTGTGCGTTGTTTTTTTCCTTTGCAATAAGTTAATACCTACATCTCCAGGTTTTATTTTGGTAGCTGAATTGGTCCAACGCAGCAGCGCGGCTATGGACGGCAAGTAAAAAAATTGCCCTGTTGCCCTCCAGCTCTGTGTGCATGCGTAACATTTCTGGATGTAAACAATAATTGCAGTGTGTCTATATATTTGTCTTTATTCCTGTTTTTCCCTACTAAGGGATATAATGTTTTTATTTCTTTAATACGGCACAAAACTAAAGCAATAACTAAGAATATTTATGATTAGATTCTCATCGGGTGGCAAATATGTGCTCTTTATCGAGAGGAGAGACTGGATATCTGCAGTACTGACCATCTATTAGCATCTCTCTCATCCTTTAATCTTTTCCTGCCATTTATCTGCACTCAGTCACTTATTTGTACTTGTTAAAATACTTCAGAAAACACACTATAGCTGCATTTAAGAAACCATCTGAGTGCAGCTTAAAAAAAATAAAAAACAAGAACAAGACCAGACTCCGAAACAACCAGTCCTTAAAAAAATAAAAAATAACAGCTGCTGACACTTGTGGTCTATCGGGTCAGTGTGCGTCTATTTAAGCTTGTTAGGGGTTTCATCATTTGGGTCTTTGTGGTGCTTGGAGCACAGCAGGCTTCCCTATCCGACCCGCAGTTTCCAACTTGCTGCAGACCGAGGAGGATTGGACTCACGCTGCGTGAGCAGAGGAATCAGTCTGAAAGGAGCATGAATTGGACAAGTGAGTCATGTCTGACAGCACAGCATATTTTTTTTTTCCTTTAACCAATTTATGTCTTCCAAGATTTGGTCAGCTTTCAGCCTGTAAAACAGCGAATGTCAGAGCAGCAGCTCAATCCCTCCAGGCAACAGACTGCACACCTATTTACTTAAGGTGCACAATTTCTAACACGTCTCAGAGCTTTTCCAACAGAAAATATGCCTTACTGTCAGCTCCAGGCCTTAAATGCATAGTATTGGTCTAATTTACCAGCAATTCTGTAAAAGATGTGGAAAAAGTCTTAGAATAAACTAATCAGTTGTTGCACTGGCCTAATCTCTCATCTCTCACAGAAATAACAGTTAACAAAGTGCCAGCACTACAGCTATTGTTACCCCTAACAATCAACCTAAAATAAATGTAACTGAGACATTTAACTTATGGATTTTACCAGGGATACCAGGGATTCACAGTACTTTTTTATGTTCATCAAAGCTTCAAGAAACTTGAGTTAAGAATAGAATGTGTCACAGTAGCTATTTATTCCAGCTACTGTCCAGCAGGATGGATGAGGACCCATATTTATCTTGTCACCTCACACAGTGAGGTGTGAGGTGATGCTAAGGGAGGTAAAACATCTCCAGGATGTTGATGGCATCCTGCGCTTACCAAATCTCCAAAACAAAGCTATCTGCACACCAGCATGTTTGTTTCTGTCCTACCATCACAGTGTAAACATGTTGATCTTCATAACTCTATTGCAACTGGTCAGATGAGACTAAGACTGAGACTTTTGTCAGTTGTTATAATTTTAAAGGTCCTTGGAACTTTGTCAGATTACATGGGATTATATTAAAACTAACATGCAATGTTGAATTAAAATGATTCTGCAAAGACGAGAGATTCAAAATTCCTCCACAGTAATGTGGAGAAAGTTATTACAACACATGATGTCAGTTTTTGGTACCAAAGACGACAAAACCAGTTATTAGGTTCAGGGGTTAATTCCTTTTTCAAATAGGGCCAGGATGGCTAGGAAATGATTATTTAAAAGTGGATTTTGCATTTGCTCTTGTCTTCCTCTTTCATGTTTGTAGAGTTTAAACATGTGTGACAGAGAAAACAAATGACTTAAACTGTCCAGTGAAATGTAGCGACCTCTGATTCCTTTCATCAAATGAAAATCCTTGTGGATAAGTCTGACCTTCAGTTACATGTGGATAAGAGCTCATCAATTTAGTATAAATGCATAAATAATCCTATTTAAGGACAGCAAATCTCACAGCTCAGAGTCATGCCTGAAAAGCCCAATTACATTAATTAAAAAGGTGGAATATGTTCTGTCCTGTGGGAGCATTTTACATTTCACATCCATTTATCAGCTTTCTTCTGGACAATTCTGGGAATTGTATGAAAATGTGTGGAAAAAATTAATAAGGTTCAATTTGTCTTAATTAAATGAAGTACTTTATTAGAAATATCTCCACAGAAATTAAAATTAATGACTGGATTAATTAACAAATTTGAAAAAGCATAAAACAGACATATCATTGATGAATGACATTATTTTCCTTATTTTTGCAAACATTTATTCATTCTGAGAGAAACTCCTGCACAGTCTGATCCTTCTGAGTGATTTTCAGTGATCAATAATTCATCTGCAGCAGCTTGCACTCACAACTTGTTTGGCAACGACTGTCATCCAGTTATTTCAGTGCCAGACTGGTTAAAGACGGAAAACCAGGCCAGGATTCAGCAGAATCCAGGCCAGACGAGGATCCCGTCAGGAACCATAACGACCAAAACCACAGAGTCTAACACCCACCTCTGCAGAGTCCTTCACCTTCACGTCTTATCAGGAGGGAAAAGCAAAACCCAGCAGTGACAAACATCTCATTAATGGGATAGAAGAGGATCAGTGGGAAATTAATCAGCTGTAATATTCCTAAAGTTCACATCGTGCTAAAATATGCACGGCTTGAAGGTTCGGCTGAGTGGGGACATAAATGCAGCCTGATTGGTCAGTACATGAGGTTCGTATTCATAATAACACTTTAATTAGTGATAATTTAATGAGTTTAGTGGAGCAGCAGGGCAGCTGATGTAAACCTAATATGCCTTTATTCCAGAAGCAAACAGGGGATTGAGAGCTTGTATAAGGGCAACCTCTGTTATATTCACAGCACAGCGAACTTTACTGCTGTTCACACGCAAAAGTTAATCAGCCAGTGATATTCAGAGAAGCTAAAAACATGCTTAAAACATGCTTAGTGCTTCTCCACTAAATGTTGAAGCAAATCAGACGAAGATTAATTATTTGGATTTTAAATTAGAATTAATTGGACAAATTAACATCAACATGCAGAATGCTTGCAGGAAGCACTTAACTAATGCATGCATGTTGAAAGTGTTTTGTTTTTTATTTGTTGGCTTGAACTTTTTATCTCCACTTATAACACTGAACTTAAGCACTCTGAGTCATCGTGGGTTAGAAATACACTGAAACAGTTACTGCACTACCTATTGATGCATCAGCTGTAATCAGGCAAGTGGAAGCTAAGCAGGACTGAGTTTTAGATGAGTGCTACAAGTCAAGAAAAGACACCAACCCAAATATAACTTCTAACAGTTCCTTATCTTCTCATGTATGTCGGTGTGTCTATAAATGTGTTTCTGTGGGTCTAGGAGTGAAAAAAGCATTTTGTTGATCAAGTTCTGTCACTTTTATTAAGTCAAATTGTTGCTTTTGATGCCTCCATTTTGCATATTGTGTGTGTTTTAGAATGAAGGGTTAAAATTCATAGTGTTTTATGGCATCATGACAGCGTACGTTAGTTTTGCCTGGATCAGTCTTATTTCCCCCCTTACTTAATGATCGCCTGATGCCAGTTTAATGTTCTAAACTCAGCAAGAAGTTGAAGATATCATCCTCCTGCACTGCTGATCTAAAGTCAACAACCATGGAACATAATCAAATACTTCAGCCATAAGCCCCGGATCACCTCTGTAATAAAGCACTCTCTACAAGTTTGCTTGGTATTATCCTTTAATTTAAAGAAGTTGTATAATTAGGCCACTTCCTAAGAAGCCTGCTGTTGAAGCTCATGTCTTGGCCAACTTCAGGTGCATTTCAAGTTTATTTTTCCAAAGTAGTGGAGGAAATAGTCATTGCTCATATTCATCACCATTTGAAATGTTTTCAAGAACCAGAAAAATCAGATTTTCAATTTGCCCACAGCCTAGAAATAGACCTGATGAAGAGAATGAATGGTTTCTTGACAGATGCTGACTGTCCTCTCCTCGCTGTGGTTGATTTGGCTTCAGGATTTTGACAGTGTTGATCAGGGGATTTTAACTGTCTTCAGAACAAAGATGGACTGATTGCCATCAAATTGTTCCAATTCTATCTTACTTACAAAAAAGGAAAAACAACCTCCCCCTTCCCCCCCCCAAAAAAAAATAAACAGTTCTGTTGACAATACAAAACCACAGCCTCACAGATTTACCTCCTTGGTTCCCAGGGGTCAGCCCTTGGGCCCATAATTTAAATAACATTTGCTCTTGCTTAGCAATGGAGCCTTGTTTTATTGCTATGCAGATGGAAATTCCAGTGTAATTAAAAACTACAGCAAGTTCACACTTTCATATGAGCTAAATTATTCACAAAGAAAGTCATGTTGTGAGTTGGACTTTTAGTTTCAAGCGTCCAGCATGCTGATCTGAGCAACATGCATGTATAAAGTAACGGGAGATTAAGTAATGTTTCTACTGGGTAATTGCTTCAATATTTGTGCCACAGCTCCAGTGGTGTAGCTGACATTTGCAAACTGAGTTGGTCATGAAAAGTCCATGGAAGCCTTGCTGATCTGGTGATAGATTGATTGCAAAGGCATAAATTTACTGAGAAAATAGAACAATATTTCTATAGCATCTTGTTTTCCTACGACTGTGAAATTAAAGCCAGATACTCAATGCTGTGGTGGATGTATAGATGTTCTGATAAAATGATTTTCAGTTTAGTTTATTATTTTATGCCATGCCAAAGCAAATCTGAGACTACTGAGTTCTTTGTGTGTGAAAGCTATAAGGAATAAGTTTAAATTCATACAGAAATACCGAATCAGGTCTAAATTAGGGCTAACGGTGGACTTAATGTTGAGCCGTGTCCAAATGAGGTGTAAGTGTAGCCTTGATGTTAAAATGGTGCCTCTTGCACAGCAGGAATAGGGAAAATCACACAGTCACATACACATTTTGATTGCTCACAACAAAACAAGTTCCTATAAAGCTCTGTAAGAGCAACCTTTGATTTAGTTTTCCAGTGACGCAAATTATTCTAAATCTACCACTGTGCTTTCAGCATCTGTTCTTTTAGATGCTCTTTGGTCCTGGCGGAACATGCTTGGGGCTAATCTGAGCCTTTATTGCTTCACATCAGATTTACAGGATCAGCAGGGGGCGGGTTGGACCTTATTACTGCTGTTTCACACAGTACCTCTTCAGTTTCTCCTGCAACACTTCGCAGCAGGAGGCTATTTTCTCCACAACAGAGTCTGATTATCGCAAAGAAACCAATCCTATTGTTTCTGAGGAATACGGTGGCTTTCGAGTGATTTATACCCTTTGAACTTTTATACATTTTGTCATGTCACAACTACAAACCTTAAGGTGCCTCTTGGAGATTTTACTCAATACACCCCTAAAGACTTGTGTAAGTGAAGAGCTGCATTTCCATTAAAGATACGTTTTTGCACTAGAATGAGGTGGTTTTGTTTCAACTATATCAAAATTATAAAATTTCACAAAACTGCATTGGAAAGACTTCTTTTGAAACACACGAGTCATGTGACCAACAACCGAATGTTACCACTGGCGAAAAAGACGACGAGAAGTGGTAGGAGGATGATGAGGCGGCATGTTGTTTAATGACTTAAAACGTGAGCAAACTGTGTGTAATGGAAATACTGCAATTGTGAAACTGTTTTTTTGTGGAATGTTAAAGTTTTATGCATATCTGAAATAGAAATGCTGCTACTGACTCGATGCAATCTGCTTTTTAACCCACTTTGAATAATTCACTGAGCTTCCTGTACTGTTTGACAACTAAGATCAAGTGGAATGCAAAATGATTTGAAATTATTTCTTTCTGCCTCGAGACAATATTTGCTGTGAATTGGCACAAAATGAAAAAAAAAAATATTTAATTGAATTGAAAGTGGAGCAAAAATGCTTTTTTTACACTGTATTGAATCACAGAGCTGGATATAAATGCATGACAGACTTTAGATTTTTCAATAGCATGTATGTTTGTTATTATGCACTACTTTGTGTTGGTCTGTCACGTAAATTCACTGAAAATTGTGGGTGAAATGTGACAACAAGTAGAAAAGTTCACATGATATGAATATTTTTGCAATGCATTCTATGCTGATTGAAAAGGTCTGCAGTTTGCAAAACAAACAAACAAAAAAACCTCATTTATTTGTGACTTGATAAACTGCAGTGTGCATGTGTGAAAACAGGACTGGGTGTAAGATTAAAAAAGGTTATATTTTCATACCGCTTATCTTCTCCAGTTCAGCCAAAGTCTCCTGGTAAGAGCCGATGATTCCTCCGTATCGCGTCACAACCTCCTTCCTCAGGTTGTCCCAGTGAGGAGAGAGTTCCCCCAGTTCCTCCAGATCCTGCACCCTATAAATAACCACAGCACACATTAGGGTTTTACTACATATAAATGTAAAATCACTAATAAATTCAGCAGCTGGCATACTGATACAATATGACCCAGTTTATGAGAGGAAACAACATGCATTACAATAATGTTTTAAACTTTCCAGTCAGGGCTCATGAAGGGATTCAGAATCCAGGAACAACAATCCAAGCTGCTCTTTGAGGAATCCGACACTCATGAACACGTCGTAGTTCAGAGCCATCTCTGCAGACATACATTCCTAAAACTGGACTTGTGGTGCCCACTCACCCACTCCACCCATTTCAAAGCGGCTTTCATCCTGTTTAACTCTCATCCCTTTCCATACTGTATTAAACAAACGAGTCAACTATTTGCTGGATCTTGTTTGCCTTTCATCAGAGTTGTGCCAAAATCACCTCTGCTCCTGCTGCAGAGAATAATTGCAGCTGTGCGCGAGTCGAGTGCATTTCTGTGGGTGCAGGGGCTGATTTCCAACACAAAGCGCAGCCACTTTCATTGTTTCCTCATTTGCATATGAAAAGGGAATGAGATGGACAGATATCATTCAGTCCTCCTGCAGTAAATTACAATGGGAAAATAGAGGCTTAAAAAGGTGTTACATACTATTCAGGACAGCAATTACACCATCACCTGCCGCGATTAGAAGATAACAAGACCAGTGTTTACATATTGCTTTTTCTTTAGCTTAAATGCCCACATGTGTAATTGCTTGTTCATGCATTTTGCTGTTAAGATCAGGTATCTCTGCTTAAATGCATAATGCAGTGGATCAACCCTTGTTGTTGTGACTCAACCCCTGCAGCAATTCAGATTGCCTTTGTAGATTATCTCCACTTTTCTTTTATCCCGATGAATACGTTTGAGATTACTTTGAAGAATCTCTGTACGAGTTAAGGTGTGATAACGACGACGCCTGAAGCAAAAATTGAAAAATTGTCTAAAACAACACAATCCGGCCTCAGTTCCGGTCAAAAGTTTATATTAATCAGAGGCATAAATAACAAAAATGCTGAGCTTTTGATGTTTTATTTGAACTGTCACATTTCTACGATTTAGGGATCATACAGCAGGCAACAAGAATGAGTTAAAATGATCAAAGTATCGGATGCAAAAGTTAGATTTTATTGAGGCAATTTTTTAATGTATAGGTTCAAAATTATGCAGACAGGATGAAACATTTACATATATTCATATAAAGTTGCTAAACGTGACGAGAGCTTATTTATTTCTGGTTGGTGATTATTATAAAAAAAGCTTCTGTCTCACAGCTATCATAAAATTGACTAATATTCAGCTCAATGGAAAAGTCCAAGGAACTCGGTGAAGATCTGAGAAGAGTTATCGATTTACACAAACTGAGAAAGTATCTCAAGATAATAATTTCCAGCAGCTGCATGTAAGTAACAGTTATTTGAATGCAGCTCTGGTTATTATAGAAGTTCAGATATGAAGCATGTTGTCCAGCTGTGTGGCAGGATAAAATACATATTTAGTCTAATAAACTCAAAATTTTTCCAATATAACAATTGTAATGAGTGACCAGTAGCAAAATTATAAAATGATTTGGTGTGTTTTATGATATTTGAACATCCAAAACTCAAAAACTCATTGCTTATTTTTAGCTGTTTTTACACCAAACGCTGCAGAATTTCACACCGATTCTCAATCTAGTTACTCTCCAAATACATTCAACATTAAAATCTCAAAGTTTGATTGCAGCATCTCAGTTAAACTGATCCACTGGGAAACACGGAGTGTTAGATGTTGCTGTAATCTGGACTTTATAACTGGGCAAAAAATACTTTTTAAATATGCTTTCCATGCAGAGTGAAGTAAGGAAAGATGTTTTGTTGCCAAGTACTGGTGTGTTGCTCAAACTGGGTCAAGCTTTCACCAAAAATTGCTGACAAAATCAAAAAAAACTGAAAAAAAAAACTGATTATCGTTACGTTTCTGGAATATTCTTTAAAAATCCTCAAGTGCAAATCAATGATCTGCACCGGGAACTCAGCCAGTTTATATGATATTTACTGTTTCTGCCATCAAGAGTGAGCAAATAACCAACCAGAATTATGGCAGAAGTTTGTTGATGGTTAGAAAAATTTTCAACTTCAAAAAGAGGTTTGGACAGATATTAGAGGGGATGGATGTAAGAACATGAGCCTGGCTGCACATGTATGTATACTGTACTTTCTACTGGAAAAACAAATGTTCAAAACACAAAATTAGTCAACATTAATGTCAACAATGAATACATACAAAACTATTATAGAGTCTGATCAAAAACACCAAACAGATGTGAGATAATCCATTAATTCGCTTGTCATTTTATTAAAAACACAAAATTAAATTGTTGCAAATTGGTAAATACTAGAAGTACATCAACAAAGATGTAATTTTTTTCTATGACAGATTACAAAATCGGAGCAGAAGAAAATGGCATAAAAACAGGCATTGAGCTTGAAACAAGCTGTAAGCAAGAGAGAGCCACATGCTGCGCGACTGTGCCAACGTTCTCTGCAGGTGGCAATGAGCGCGTTGTGCTCATTACATTGGGAGACATAGAGCTTTTTAGCAAAGTAAGAATATTCAAGATTACAAGAAAGAAAGGAGAGTAAACGCCAGCAGGACATGCATGTGATTATGAGTCATTTGTAAGACATTTGTATAAAATGTACATGACTCAGTTTCACTATGCAGTAAATGGCACCTCTTAAGCTTTTACGAAGAGACCAGTGAGAGAAATATTAAAGTCAAATTAAATCACTGTATAATATCCAAACAGCGACTTAGTGAAACTAATTTGAAATGAAATTTATAAGAATGTGAAATGATCTCACTACACTTTAAACATTAAATCTCTCTCTTTTTCTCAGCCGACTGCAGCTCAAGAAGTCTTGGTATCACGATTTCAATCCAGCACGTCTGTTTTTCTCCGCAAGTGAAGTTGCAGCTCAGCTATGCTACGATTCCCAGTGGTTTCAATCAAACATATTGTTTCCAGTGTATCCAATTACAGCTTGAAGTAGCCCTAAATACCAGAGGACCACTTTAAACAATCACAGGGACAATGTGATCATGTTCTGTGATTTGAATAACAAGTTTCAGGGCACTAGAGAATTACAATAGTTAGACCATTCAGACTATACGTCCTGAACACTGATCCTCCATTGTCAACTGACAATGTTTTTTTTTTTTTAATTTGAAGGATTATACAAGTACATATCATTTTTTTAAAACAAAATAATTATATAAAGCAATGGGATAGTGAATAAAGGTGTATTGTCATTTTCCTAATCAGGGTACCGCTATCTGAAAAGAGTATGATAGAGTAATAAAGTGTATGCTGCTTTAGAGTGAGATGATTTTCTTCTAATCTTTCAAAGCAGTCTTGATTAATCAACTCTTCAAGCTTTTTTTGAAGAACTTTTTAAAAGTTTTATTTGCACTTTGGCTGCTTTATGTTGCATTTCAATCCAGTTCCTGCCCGTTTTCAGAAGCAAGGCATAAAAGGCCCCACATGCTTACAAAGTCAAGCAAGTTTATACATGAAAATCCTAATTCTTAAACAGATGAATAATAAATAATTTCTACATGGAGGAAGTAGGAAACAGAACTTCTTTGCACAGGATGACACTGGGTCAAAATCCAAGCCAAAGAAGTAGAAACAAAAGTGGATAACAATACAAATTTCACAAGGGAGGAAAATCAAAGGCTAAAAGACGCCTTCTTTGGACTGCTTGGTGCACAAAGAGAGAGGCAGAAGCCTCACCACTGAAGTCTGTAGAAAACCCGCCTACACGGACCAGGACCCACTGTCAAATTTCACCCAGAATAAAGTTTCTGTCATCAGAAAACTGCAGGTCCTCTCAAGGACGGAAGAGAAGGACAAGCAACACAAACATTCTGGCTTATCTGAAGACATCGGCAGTTTGAGGAAAACGCTCAAATCAGTCCAAGAACAGAAAAAAAAAGCAACTTAGCAACAAATCAGTCTTGAACTGGATCTGTAGCCTGTTTGAGTTTGTTTATCCTGAAACTTCAATGGAGATATTTGTTGTGCGCGTCTTGAATGCGGCGCTGCTCGTATAAATCAAATCCACTGATGCAGAAAAAGTTGTTCCTCCTCTGTACTTCCTGTAGATGTGCTGCTGAGAGTTTGTAACAAAGGAAGGAAAAAAGTCAGATTTTTAGAACTGACTTTGCTGCAGCGTCTTTGCTCTATGCCAAAGCTAAAGTCACTCCAAACTCTGTGTAAATGGAAAAAGTTTAAATGTAATCCATGAATGCATGAGTTGCAGATCAAACTGGCAATAAACCAGCATAAACATCAGAAACATTGTGAGTTGTTACACTCTGAAACAAAAATAAATGTAATTGAATATTGACTAATTTCTTCCACACTTAAAATAACCCTAACCCTATTGATCTAAATTCCTCTGGGTTGTGGTTTTTGTGTTTTCCCCTCGGAAGATGAAAGCTGTAAACCATTCTAACAAATAAGCCCTAAAACAATACTTTACCAGAGGATTTACTTCCTCTGCTTCCCCCGACGGCTGGAAGTGGGATTTTAGCTCAAGAGGAGCCGTTGGCTGCAGACCTGGCAGCAGAGATGGTCAGCTGAAGGATGATGATGGATATTCCAGCTCAACACTGTGAATAAAGGCCACAAGCATCACAAAGAAGAATAAACTATCCAGAGAAAGGAAAAGTAATGAACCAAGGACGGATCACGGGGACCAAGGTCCCTGCTGATGATGTTGGTTCTGGTTCTGATTAAAAGATCTCTGGATACACAGCAGGAGCCCGTCCTGTTCACTGTCAACAAAAGGACTGAGGATCAGAACCGGACCACAGAGCATCAGAACGGGACCACAGAGCATCAGAACCAGACCATGGACCAGCAGAACCGGACCACAGAGCATCAGAGCATCAGAACCGGACCACAGAGCATCAGAACCGGACCACAGAGCATCAGAGCATCAGAACCAGACCACAGAGCATCAGAACCGGACCACAGAGCATCAGAGAATCAGAACCAGACCACAGAGCATCAGAACCGGACCACAGTGCATCAGAACCAGACCACAGAGCATCAGAACCAGACCACAGTGCAATGGCACTGACTAAAGGCTTTGATCTTTTGTCAGCTGGATAATGAACCTGTTAGTAACCAAAATGGTTTAGGAATGGTTTGAGTATAAATCAATATTTACCAAAAATTTAATGTATTACAAATTTTAATGCTATAAATCTTTTTTTTTTTTTTGCTTACATACAGTCCCAGGTCAGAACATTTGTGTTTGTGTGTTTCTGGTAAATCTGACACACTAGCAACAAACAGCAAAAACAAAGCTGCTCCTCTTGGCTCAGTCATGTTCATTTATTCAAGAATTTAGCTGCAAAAAGGGTTTCTGAGTTGCTTATTTTGCTTTTATATGGTTTTTGATTAAAATGCGAATCCCATCACTAAGACTAAACATTATCTTCAAAGACACTGTCAACATGCTGTTAAAATGAATTAAATTTCTTTGTTTTTTCAAAAATCACTGGAGTCAAATATTTTCATGTTCCTCCTGATTAACATGAAATATCTTCAAAACTAAACGTTTCTCTTCAGCCTCTTCTGGATTTACCATCAAACAGTCAGAACCTCACACACACAGAGGCCGAGAGGAAACAAACGTAAAGATCCCTCACTTCAACCCTGAACATGCTAATTGACATCAGATGGAGAGGGATGATCTCTTCCCCTGTTAATGACAAAACAGGCAGCTGTTAATAGATGAGGGTTAATCTACTGTACACCCACACACTTCAACGCAGCACGCATCCATTATCTTCACTCGCAGAGACAAAAACATGCGCACAGAGAGTCAAAGCAGCAGGATAAAGAAAACGTCTTAGTTCACACCCTCAGATTGGAACACAAGTTTAAGACATCAAAGCCAACAAACAGAAGAAGGAAAATCGAGATTATCTGGGAAAGTGACGATGCCACCCACCATCTGAAGCACAAACTGAATGATTAAAAACCCTGCACTGGCACTGCTGTGAACTCTGACAGAATGGAGGCTAAATGGAGAGGCACAGAGGAGAAAAAAAATAAAAAATACGACGTTAAAAGAGGATTACAGGAGCCGTGCCTAAACAACCGAGCTGGGGATGAAGCAAACACGCTTATAAATAAGCAAAGATCTTAAAGGAAAGATTCCAACGTGCTTCCACTTGCTTCACACAGATACTACACGCAGGTTTCATAATTGTCAGCTATATGCCTTAAGTGATGCACTTTCATAGCAGATCAATGTGGTCATGGCTGGGAGGCTGTTTGTTTGTGTTGGAGGGAGTGACTTTTCCTGCAAATGTGTCCTTGAGCATGTGAGTAAACCTTTCACAATGATTACAGCTCAAAACCTCCTGGATCCCTGCGTCTCCTGTACCGACTGCTTGCATTAGAGCATAAAGAATTCATGTAAAAGATGTGTCTGTGTGTATAAGTTCTCCGCTGCGCTATGTGGGGGAAGGGGTTGCCAGGGACAACAGACCCCGGTTGCACAACGATCCGTCTCGACAAACACCGCTGAAGCCTCGGGGAAGTGGATCTTTGATGTGCTCAGTAATGCACACTTGGAGGCTTGCGAAGAGTGATCCGTTTGTCATTCAAACATAATTCTGACTCAGTTTAGCTGGACTGAAAATGCGTTAAACATGCATGAATTTGACCTGTGCATTCAGCCCGGCTGCTGGTTGAACGTTAAAACCCACAACCTACAGGCAGGGAAGACGTTTCCCCATCAGGAGGCTGCAGGTGCCGTGCCTGGGAATTAGTTTGGTGATCAGATGCTGCAGTCAAAGAGGAACCAAGCTATGAAGATAACAGCGGCACGGCGCTGTCATTCTCCATTCTGACCTACATTTGTCCCTTTTGCACTAATCTTCTCTCTTTATGTTTAAACCGATGAATTCTAATAAGTTCTGAGCACAGGTTTAGACATACACTTAATGTTTCGCAGGTTTTTATACAGACTCCTGGCGCAGAAAAAATTGCAATTTTACGAGTCACATAAATGAAACAAGTCGAGAGCAACAGATAATCTTAGCTTGTGCTTTAAAATCTGAATAAGACAATTATTCAGAGAAGGTAAAGAGCAGCTCCTACAACAACAACAACATAAATCCAACATTTACTGGGAAGTGCCTAAAAAAGAACGGCTTCCTGCATTATAGGAACAAGAAGGTTAGCCATGATCAAAACATGAATATTTAACCTCTTTAACTTCCCATTTGGTCACTTTCAGAGATCATTTTATGTGCTGACCAGGGTCTGCAACCTTTACAATCCAAAACGCCTTTTTTCCCCCTCAGTCCAACTCGATAAACCTCATTTAGAGCTGCCAGTGTCACCAGACCATTTTTAATAAGCATCCAAAATAGAAAATATGTTGTCATTTTTAAAGGGCCGGTATTTTATTTCTAGTTTTAGTTAGTAACATAAAAATATTGATATAACGTTTTTTATATGCTGTTTTGTTTTCATCCAGTAGGCTCAGTATGATTAGGGACCAAAATGGCAACATTTGTTGAATTTTCAGCTCACTTTCACACTGCACTGTGTCAAACAATCCAAACTCTTTGAGCAACCTGTCCACCTCCTCACATGTGGTGGACCAAGAACCACCGAAAGAAATGACAAAAACCTCAGCAGACGACACTGAGTGCAACTTATGACTTTGCAAAATGTTCACAAAAATGGAGTAGATATCAGTTGTAGGTTTTCTCTTTTGTCTTTGGCAAAAGACCACAAGCAATTTCTCCCGCTAGCGCTAGACTCTCGTGTTTGTTTAGGTTGCATTTACCCAGAAAGCCCTCCAGTATAGTCACCTTCCTGCTTTTGGAGCACTCAGCATTCATATATGCATCTGAACTGCACCAGAGTTCTCTTTGAAACCTAGGTTTATAGGCAGATCAGAGTTTTCTTTTTTGGTTGTCAGAGTTTGATTTTGCATTCACACCTCTCCAAACAAACCAGATTGCAGTTAAACTACAGTTTAACTAAAGCAAACTAAACAGGACTGGTGTGAATGCACCCATAGTTGCACCCATGGGGGAAGACTTGTGAGCTGATTGTTAATCAAATGACACACCACACCATGCATTTTTGCCTTTGGTCCAGCAGCCTGCTGGCCTCATTGATCACCTGTCATTGCTACACCTTGTTAAGGTGCCTCACCCATTCAGGTGTTTGTTGTAACCCAAACGGGCAGCAAGGCTGACTTTGACTTCACTTTTGCGGCTCAATCTTTACAGAAACCACATAAAAAGGCCAAAACGTTTCCAATTTTCAACTGTGACTGTTTTGTAAAAGTGGCTATTGTGCTTCATTGGTTGCTCCGGTTCCTGAACTGGATCACTCCCCATGACTTCTATGATTCCCTGCCTTGCAGTGGACTCTGCTGAACATCTTTTATTGACTCCATCTGGCTGTCTCTTTGTTGCGCACTTGAGGCAAACTGTACAGCTTTGGCTCAATTCCACTTATATGTCCAGTAAAATTATAGGCTGCAAGTTATAAAAATAGCTTTAAATATTGTTCAGAATAAAAGCAGTAGAAGAAGATTCCTCAGACGAACAAACAGATTTAACAAGAGATTTTGCCGTGGCATTTAAAAGCTCAACAATCGGTCGGCATACCTGCTCCTGTCCTCCTGGATGTAGAGCGACAGCAGCTGTTTGGGGATGGTGAACGACAGAGTGCACTCCTCCATTTGTTCCCGCACCAGCATCCACTTGCTGTCCACTGTCTGAAATCTGTACACCTTGCATACCGGGTTCCTGAACACTGTGAAGGAGCAGAGAGCAAATGAATAGGGATGCATCTGACACAGCACAAAATAAAACATATTCTTGCCAGTGGAAATCCTTGGGATAATCCTTCGAAAATTTAGCAAAGTTGAATAGGAAATCTAAACCAACAATGGCAGCTGCCATCCTCAAGGACACAGCAGAGCAGGAAGACATCAGAAGTCTTTAAAAGTCACAGGAGGTATGAAGCACAAATTAAATTCTATAATCAATAGCTGTGTCTGCCAAAGATAAGACATTTCTCATCTTCCGAGCTCCACTTCCTCGCTCTCTTGTTCAATGTCAGCACAGAAAATACACAACCCTCGTGTTGTTAATCTTTGCCCCCAAATCTCCTCTGTTTCCATTTTAATTGCTTATTTATTGTATGACACCAAGGCACAGGCTGTACAATCATTTTGAAGTTTTGGATGCTAACCCCGCCACCTGATTCACATTCTGCACCATCTTCCTCCTTTCTGCAGAGAGTTTCTAATAGCAGCAATCGAGGGGCTGAAAACGAAAAACAGCCCTAATGCTCTTATCTGCATGCTTGCAGCAGAAGGCGAAAAAGCTGTCAGCCTTAAACAGTGTTTACTGCTCCTTCTTCCTTTAGCTGGAAAAAAAAGTCACTCAATAAGACGGAGCCGGAGCACCCGAGGTGAAACGTTGACAACTTCGTGTCACGATGGTCAAACATGCGTGGCAGGAAGATGTTTTTGCTTTCATTTAAAACTGGGATCCATACTTCTGGAGAAACTGACAACACAGAAAATGGTGCCGTACACAACAAACTCCTCATTCAAAAAATTGACAAAGTTCAACTCAAAACTGTAATTTATTTCCACAGCTGTGTCATGCAGCGCCTGTCCCATTAATCCTGCTACCTCTGCGTGATGTGCTGTTGAGTGTTAAAGTGGCTCTCGCTCCTGCTGTATAGTTGTTTCTAAGAATGACTGCAAAAACATTTCTAAAGGTGCTCAACTTTTACTGCGCGCCTTCTAAACTGTTGTCAGCTAAATGGGTTAACTTTATTCACGCTCTTGGTGCCAATAGATCCAAGAAGGTGCATCACGGTGTGAGTTCATTGAAATTTTCACGGGGATGGCCAGGATCAGACCGTTGCCAACTCAGGGGAGGATAACAACTGTAAATCTATCCAAACTATAAAATTATCCGCTCATTGAGACTCGGTCATGACATAAAGGAAGTGTTATGATCCGTTGGTGGTTGGACTTTAGTCTTATCTTTGTTTCCTGTTTTGATCTCTTCCTGTTTATTAACTTAGATGTGGTCTTCTGTGTTTTACTTCTCAGTTTATCATTATTTGAGAATTTGATCTAAGTAGATCTAAGTTTCTTAGATTAGCGTTCCTTTCTGTTTCCTGTTAGTTTCATGTTTTTTTTCCTTTCTTCCCTGGTTTCCCAGTGTCTCAGTTTGTTCATCTTTCTCTCTTCCTCAGCCTGCCAGTTTGCCTCTCTTCCCATCTTTTTCACATCTCCTAATTTCACTTTGCTTGCTTTCTTCTCCAGATCCCTCTACGTGATTAGTCCCTCTGGTTTTTATGTCACTCTTTTCTGTTCCTCAGTGTATTTAAAGGTGACCCATTATGTATTCTTGTACGGGTTAGGATAGATCTGTGGGCAACACAAATATGTTCATGACATTTTTACACAACATCATTCTTTGATAATGAGATCTCAGTCTGTTTAGTTCTGTCTAAGTTGCTGGGAGCCACGCCCCCCAACTCACCATTTACACACACCATTTACACACGCACATGAAAATGGCTGCAAACAGATGCACAATTATACGACCATACATCTTTTAAAAGCAGAAGTGGAGCCTCCTGCACAACCAGCAAGAACTCAGCAAGTGGTTTCTGGATGGTAAGTCGACATCAAAACACTTGTCTTTTTCAGCAGCCATTGTACAGCGCATGCAGCAAGACAATGTGCTGGAACTTATCTTGGGTTGCTAGGTAATGGGCTGGGCTTTGCTGAGGTTGCTAGGTGACGGGCTGGGCCTTGCTGAGGTTGCTAGGTGACGGGCAGCGCTTGCTGACATTGCATTTCAGAGGTTTTTGAAACGGCTCATTTTTGAGACACCACAGACCATTAACTTATTGCCAAAAACCGACTGGGTGTTAAGGATTACTGGTTTGTAATGTTTTTTTCCTCTATCAGATTTTCTCTGAGCTTAGTTGTTTACCTGCCAAGAATTTTCCTTTTTAGCGTTCTAATATGCACTTTATGTTCAAATGTGTATAACTTTTCATTTCACATCACAATTATGCACTACTTTGTGCTGGTCTGTCGCATGAAATCCCAATACAGACAGACAGAAGGTGAAAAAGTTCAGGGGGTGTGAATATTTTAGCCGCTGCATGAGCCAAACACATGAATCCAGTTAAAGTCTGGAGAATGTTGGTGTTATGAAAACCTGCTCACACTTTAATTAGACTTGGCAGATTTCGCAGCAGCTGGTGACACAAACTGTTGCTTTAAAATACAAATAATCTTATGTCAGGTCAACCAATTATAAGCAACTTTGATCCTGTTTTTAGGAAGCCAGCAGCTCGTTCTGGGAGTGTTTCTGAAGATGGAGAAGCTTGTTTCTCTCTCATAATCAGGGAAGACCTGCTCTAAAGTTTACAAAGTGCAGCAGAACTGGGAAGATGTAGGTGAGAAGTGAAACTTTGCCAGTGACACAGAAACCTATTCAGACAGAATGCGTGTATGTGTGTGTGACTATGGTTTCTGATACAGACAGGGATATAATGTAGTGTATTTTATGGAAAACGTAAAGCATAAACAAAGAAACAAAGGGTTTTATTCCCTACTGCAGTGTTATAAATCACTGACTGCTATTGTTGATTCAGGCATGAAAGGACAACAAAGGGTTTTTATAAAGTTCTGTGAAACTCAGATAAATTTTCAACGTGGAGAACACATCTTTAAGAAGATCCTCAAATTAAAGAAATTCTCCAAAGAAAGTCAAGAATAAAGTTCTTAAGAGCTGGTCCACTTCCAAAGATGGATTTCTGTCATCTTTACATCAGTCTCTTTTATGTTAGATGATTATGTTCACTGCTTTGCTGAAGTGTTAACAGGCCTTGATCTTTTCAGATGTTGGCTGGCAGATAACTTCAGTGAAATGTATATATTTTTAGATATCCAGGCATAACAGTATAGACGTATTCAACTGTTTGACCTTTTCATTGCCATTTCACAAATTCATCAGTCGCATTGCATGGAGAGAATCAACTTTAAAGGTCTTCTATAAAATTCAGATTTGTGGAGAATTTGACTAATTATTGTTGACCTCTGCACCTTTTGAAGAGTTATCATGGCCATCTGTTCCTCTCTTGTGTGCCTGTTTAGGTGTTTTAGCAGGACTGTAGAAGTTCCTGATTCATTTTGTTTGTGGTTGATGAACAGTTTCTCCTCCCTGAGATGTTCAAAGCTTAAGATTTTTTTTTTTTTAATTTTCACGCTGATCTGCTGGTTTCATGTTATTCATAATGTCGCTTTTTTTCACTAACTATTTACAGCAGATTTAGGCTTGAAATGCTCTTTTAATTTCACTAACTAAATATAATATTAGTTTTTTTGGACTGGCCCGGTTTGTATTTAATGGAGAATACGCTCATGTATTTAAATGTACTTCCTCATAAAGTGAACCATGATGCAGGGAGGAGCAGAGGAGGAGAAAACAAAAAACTGAGGAGTTGGAAAAACACAAATCTAACAGAAATAAAGAATAATTTAACAAAGAATGAGCTAAAGCAGTAAAAACCGAGACATAAATAAAGAGCTAAGGAAAGACTGATCAAAATATAAGCAAAAAAACTAAGAATGAGAAAAAACTATAAACAGTTGATAAAAAAAAAAATCTGGAAGAAAACCGAAAACAACCCAAAAACCTGACAAAAGATCTGAATGTATATTTATGTGTGAATTAGAGTTAGCACTCTTTACATAACTTAACACCTGCTGAACACCAAAAACACAACTGATTTTTATATAACTACTAATAAACTCAAGCAGTTTTATTATTTGTATTTTTAAGGCTCTGTCTGAATGCAATGATAGATTTCTAATCAAAAAGACTGTTTTGATTTTCACTTATGAGTACCAGAAAATATCTTAATATGTGTGAAATAAAAAGGCATAAAAATGCTCCACAAAACAATAATTGCAGGGTAAATCGACCATAGAAAGGCTTATTATTTTTCCTGTGCTGCAGAAGATGAAATTAATGAGGATTATAGTTAAGTCTAGCCCCGAATTGACCCCTGAAAAAGCTCATAATTGTATTTAAATGAGATTTATTGTGGGCATGAGGATTATGGAAAGTGAATAGGATGACAAAAAGCTCAGGGTGAGGAAGGGGAATGGAGAGAAAGCAAAGAAAACTTTAAACCAGAGGAGTGATAGCTGCTGACTTCCACTATCTTCAGAGAAGCGGATTAACCTCTGAACCCCCCGGCTGCCCCTTGCCCCGTCCCACTAATCTGAGCACCAATCAGACGCCTCCGTTTTCCTTCCAGACACCTCTTAAGAAAATGAGTCCCTGCGCTGCGCCGCACAGAGGCCTGTTTCCTCACTGCTCTCTGCATGCTCATTTCAAAAGCTAATAAAAGTGGAAGAGAAAATTGCATTACGCAGTCTGGTGGCATCTGCAGGGAAGGCATTGTTTCTGACAGGCTGCAGATGTGCACCTGCAAAAATTGCTGCCATTCACTAGTTATTCACAGCAGAAAATATAAGTGACAACGACACCATTACAACAGGAGCCGGGCTGCTGGGGAGCACAGAGAAGTGATACAAATCTGCATAAAAGAGAGAGAATGGGTGCTGGAAGGAAAACATTTTCCGTGAAGTCTTCTTTAAACAACAACTGTGACGTTTTAGCACAGCAGGATCCTTTTCAGGTTCTCTCCTTTTCTTGTGACATTGTCTTTAATTTTCTCTCCACCCTTCTTGTTTTCATCAGAATCGGATCCAACTTTCTGTGCAGCTGGAGAATTATTCTCATGCAGCTGGATTCCTGTCGTTTCATCCTTCAGGGGGAGCCGAGGGGCTCATTTGCTGACTGCATGCAGGAGCCAAGATTTATTAGATCAAAACAGGGAAATCTAAAGTTTCTGTTCAAACTGAAGACGCTTCAAATTGTCTTCATTCAAAGTGTGTTCAAAGGATCAATTTTGTGGTTATTAGATGGAGAACATCAAGGGAATTTTACCAAAGATGTTTTGGGATTTTAACTCCTGTAAAGATTAAATAGATCAGAATAAAGTAGAGACGAATTACAGCAGTTTAACCTTTTCTTCCAGGTAAGATTAAACGGCTTTGAGTTGAGATCCATAATTACGGAGAAGACTTTGTGAAATTTTATGGAAGTAGGAGGAAAAAAGACATTATATCCCTGTAAAACAGAAAGGAATAGTTGGGTTACAGGTGATGATGGTAGGAAACGTACCTGGCCCAGTTAGAGCGTAATCTTCTCTGTCGATGCAGGGCTGGTCCGCAGGCTCACACACCAACGGACACTGAGGATGAAAGAAACACAAATATACATCAAAGTGTTTCTTTGTCTTATAAACACAGGCAGGTTTTGATTATTACCATGACGGGAACACTTAACCTCACAGTTACTAGGAATTTAAGCAATAAGTCAAGAGAAATATGACCAAGTATGAAAAGTATTCATACCCTTAAGCGTCTGTACATGATTATGAAGTGGACGGAAACAGACACATGGCATTGATAATATTTTTACAAAAGAAAACATTGAGAAGTGTGGTGGGCATTTCTCTTTAACCCCCTGAATTAATTTATTTTAATATATTTTGGAATCCGTGTTCTCTGAAACTCAAACCTTTCTGACTGTTTCTCTACCAGCCTCCACATCTAGAGGATCAAACTTCTGTCCATTCTTCTTTGCAAAGCACCTCAAGCTTAGTCAGACTGAACATCCTGAGCTGGTTTTAAATTTGGACTTTGACTAGGCCATTCTAACACATGAATCTGATTTGATTCTTCCTGTTGTGTTTTGTAGTGTTTGCTTTGGAGCAATTTAATCAACTTAAATCGAATTTCACTAAAACAAACACAAATCAGGGAAAAAGCAGACATTAGCATTTATAGACACACATCATAAAATACGACACGGTAAACAGCTGCTGATGTACCGACACTCAACAAATGATGTTGCACCTATACTGCAGTTATTAAGCTCATAAAAGGAAAAGTCTGGAGGGAAACATTGACTCTGACTTCTCTGAAATGGGAGCAGATCTGAAATCTGCCCCCTTCAATCCTAAATGAGTTGTTATTGATTTTCCAAATGAATAATTCCCTCTCTAGGAGCAAATATTAAATTATTACAAATATTGTATCTTCTGTATGTCAATTTGCACACAACCTGCAGCATAGAAATCCTAACTCCAAGCACACCAAACAAAAATGTTCAACTTCAGTTTTAAATCATCATTAATCGTGTTACTAAGCAACAAACTCATTATGTTCAGTGTTTTTCAATGAAGCTGCCAGAAAAAGAACTTGTAAATTTCTGAAAGTATTTAATAAAAACCTCCCATGTATTACTTTGAATTTCTAACCCTTATGATTCATGAATGCTGATGAATTTGCAGATGCCTCTCTTTTCACTCTTTGTGAAACTTGTGAGTTGTTTTTGTTCTCGGTGAATCCAGTAAGACTCGAACTGAAAACTATTTAAATTAAGTCTGAAAGTAGAGAAAAGCTAATATCATTGTAACAGCTCCTGCTCACGTTTCAGGTGCTGATTTAGAGCCGGGAAACATTAAATGAAGTGACACTCAAACGTCTACCGCCTGCTCAATGCCAGGTTTGTGTAAAATAAAAAGTTGGATAAAGTTAAAATAAATGCTTTGCAAACTTTTCCCACTTTTAATGTAACATTTAATAAATAAAACAAATCAATCTATAAGAGGAAAAATATAAAATTACTTCAATAAACTGGATGTAAACCACTAAATAATGCTTGAAGAACATAGATTCAGTTTCACTTCACATCTTTAGCCAAATTTTGCCTTACAGACAACTTGTTCTTTCAATCTTTGGGTTTGGGAGAACATCTCTTGTTCGCAGCTCTTTCCAGATAAATCCAGCGGTTTTCTGAGAGAAGAAGAAACACCACAGCCATGTTCTGCTGTTTGTGTTGCTGTTGAACATCCAACAGAATAAAGAGGAACCTGAACTTTCATTTTCATTCATTTGATTCGTCTTCTGGTAGTCTATTTAAACTGTCACTTCATTCCTCACCATCAGCTAATAGTGCCTGTGTGAAACATGGCTTATGGCGGCCAGAGCCAGGGTTATTTTAGTTTTTTATGCCTTCCTGTTCGTGTTGGTCCAGTAGGAGCCCAGATCAGAGCGCTCCTTCTGGATGCAGCCCATGGGGGTAAACCTTTGTGTCCTGCTAGCCAAGAAGAGGATAGCTCTGTTCTTTATTCTCAAGACCCCCAATCAACATGTGGCGAGCCAGAGGAGCCAGCCCACCGCAGAGATGAAGCAGGGAACCCGCATGGTTACTGAGCAAAGCCAGTCGCCGCTGGTTTTACAAACTGGTGCCAAGTTAGAAATGTTAACTTGGCGAGGCCGCGAAGGGAGAGAGGAGTTTCCTTCAGTCGACGGCTGTTGTTGTGGAGCAAAGACTGGATTAAACATGACTCAGCAGTCTGGCATTAAAAACACTCCTCACTCTTTTGTTGGCACAGCAATGCACATGAAAACAGACTTTATTGACCTTTTGCAAATATTTAGATCATTGACATGAATTGATTTTCTTAAAGGATACTGAACAGCGCCAAAGCTGGAAGCTCTAAAATTTAATTTAGCTGTTATTTTCTTTAGTGATCAGTTATAAATTAAGATTTTTTTTTCACTCTAGAGTCTTTTGTGTATTTCGTTCATTAGCACAATGTCATTTTGATCTTTGTCCAAGAAACGTCCTGGTGCCAGTTTTTGTCCGTCCATCTATCTGTGGTCAGAACTCCATTCAAAAGCTCACTGATTAATTAACAGCTTTCATTAAACAAATGAACTGATTAACTTCTCAGAGTCTCCATCAGAGTCAAGGTGGACACAGAAATAATTAGAACCAATCCAAACAGTTTTCACATCCACCTCCTGAGACTAATTAGTGTTAATCACATTGCACTGTGACCTCAAACTAACTACTATTGTTCTTCACACACTGGACAGATAAAGTAGTAACACATATTTTGCACTTTAAGGTCTTGGGTTTGTAGTCATGAAAAGTCAAAGTGTTTTGGTATTTTGAAAACTAAAGGGCGTATTGATTTAGAACCAGAAAACCTAAAATATTTGAAGTTAGGAAACATAAATCCTGATCAGCTTTTCCATTTATTTTTCAAAACAGAAAGACAATTTTATGAGACTATGTTGAATTTATCTGTCTCAACATACTGGCAACACAGAACAAGGATTTTGGAAGCCATTTTTCTGCAAAGATCACCGACAGGATCAACAACAACAAAAAACAGGATTATATTTTGTTTCCCGTAGGAATATGAATATGAAAGGTGTGTTTATGGGGCCAAACAAACGTGTTAAAAACAGCTAACTTGTTATAGGCTCACAGAGTTTCAGAAGTGTGACTGATATTGTCCTTAAAATAAACTTCCACTAACTCATAATTGTCACTTCCAGAAGAAGAAAGCAGTTTGTTTTTACAGTAGCTTGTAGAAATGAAGGCTGACTGACATCAGAATAATAATGCTGGTCAGAATTGGAGAAGAAACTTCAAATTTAATATAAATGCTGCCAAAATGTGTTAGTCTTTGTCACAAGTAGTGGTTCAAACTGGAAATGGAGATTTTGCTTTTGATCTGTTTGTTCAACAATTTTCATTTTAAAACAACGTAATCGCTCTTCAGCAACTCTCAGCTGCATTCTTTGATTTTCCTGTTTTCCCCATTTTCCTTTCAAACTTTTCAGCATATTTTTTCATCTTGATCATGAAAATGAGGAAAACTACTGAGAACTTCAGGCTCAACACGGCTTAAAAAAAATGTAGAAATAAAAAATACAAAAAAACCACTAAAACTTCCCTCTTACGCCACACTCTGCATCTCCAAATACAAATGTTAAATTCATGCCTCTGCTGGGCCTTTTAGTCCGCCCCTTGAAGCATTAAGTCTGGGTTTTCCTGATCAAAGCGGGGCTGACAGCTAACAATCGCTCTCGCTCGTTGCATGTCAGCTCTGCCTGGTCTGAGGAACCATTACACACAGCAAGACAGACAAATCTGTCCCCAGAAAAAAGCTTTTAATGGAAGAGAACAAACTCTTCTAGTTAGGGAAGGGATCTAGAGCAAGGACAACACCAATCAACGCCTATGCTTTCACACGCACACAGACACAGGGTCCAAATGAAACCCGGCCCATTGATCAGAACAAGCAGAGGTGACGTTTGACATTTGAAAATCCCAGTGAGAAGAGCCAGAGACAGAGAAAAGCATTAACAAAAAGCCCAGGAGCGCAGCTGCCGAAGGTGTTTTATCATAATTGTGGGTAGCGGTCAGTGTGAGGTCGACGCTTCTTTGATGGCTAAAATATGAGAGGAGATCAGATCAAAGGTGACTCAATTCTCTTTCTTGTTTTGGGTGAGTGTTTTCACAGGGTTAGTGGGATATTCATGAGAAACAGCAGCCACTCGAACAAATCAAACCGGAGCTCCCAATCCCAAACACCCCCCCAAGAAAATGCACAAAGTTTGTGCAGAAACTCCATCTGAAGCAAACCTTCCTGATGTCATTTCCCTTCCCTTGTTCCTCTGCACATTCTCTACAACAGAAACAGCATGCACAGGCGGAAATCTGCTCTGACAACACACACTCATACACTCTCACACATGCCAACACATTCATCAAGAAGACATGGGCAGATTGCCGGTGACACTCCAGAGCCTGGCAGGGACCCTCCCTGCACCAGCAACAGGGCTGGGCAAAGCTAAAGCCAGTCAACCGTGCAGAAGCCCTTGGTCAATTATATAAGAGAGTGATTCACACACACACACACACACACACACACACACACACACACACACACACACAAACGCACGCACGCATGCAAAGTGAGACAGCTCACTGACAGCAGGCATGAACTACAAGTCTATATGTTGCAACATTGTAATGAAAGTACATCAGACACATCATGAAAGCTGCTTCTCTAATATTTAAAGCCTGTTGGCTCTAAAGCACACATGCGCTTGATATTAATATGAAGAATGAAACTGAGTGAAATGAGGGAACATATCACTTCACTTCAGCTCGGATGGCATCCCATTTGCATGAACTTAAAGTCAAACTTTCAGGACGCTCGCTCTTCCCGTTCTCCTCCCTGATTGAGTTAAAAGCTGAGCAGCGAATGGGATTAGAGCGGATAACGAGGGCGGTGGCTGCAGCAAAACTACCATCCGGGAAATGTTTATGGGCAAATAAACAACGAAGTGGAAACACAGATAAAATAAAAGTGGTTGGAAAGATTTCAGATTGTTTCCCCATCAGCACGAACACGCTAACGCCGACGATAAAACGTCCGCACGCCGGGTAAATCCTCATTAGGGTTCACTTAAATTTATTTAATCTCACTGGAGAGTATGAGCAGAGCTGGTCTAATCCCAGGATAAGCAGAAGGGATCTGATATGCAGACACTCGTACTTTGCCAAATAACATGCTTCACATTTTATGGCTCTCTCATAAAGTAGGGTAAAAAAGTCTGAAAATACATTCAGCTTTTACAGTAGCAGCATAATCTCAAAAATATAAAGGTTAATAATCTAAACTTTTATTTGAGAAAGTGATGTTACTCTGTCCTCTTTAGCCCAACTCACATGCTAATTATGGGGTTTAATAATGGAGGCTGAAATAACCATGGAAGACAATTGAATTTGTTTGGTGAACAATTTCTGTGTTGATTTGGAACAATTACTTAGTGATATATTTTTTTTACCATATTTCTATTTAAATGTGTTGACTTTTCCTCATGCCAATTACTTTAACAAGATTTCCACGTCATCAGGAAGGGAAACGGCATCATGGATCCTCCACCTTTCATTCTGTGTTTGTTGAAAAATCTAAATCTTAGTCTCAACAAACCAGAACAAATATTTCCAGTTAAATCCCTGCTGGAGTTTCGCAGTCTCCATTTACATTTGTCATGTTAGATAAAGATAACGGTCTTTTTCTTGCATCTAGAGTCTGATGGTTGTTATTGAGACTTGGCAACCTCAAAATGCCACTCTGTGCTGCAGTCGTCTGACAATTAGATTTGGAGAGCTATTTTTTAAATCTCCCTTACCATCCTCCTCACTGTGCAAGTGGCGAGATAAAATAGGGTTTTCATCCAATCTTATTTGTCACTGTTCCAGTTTTTTTAAAACTTTTTTTATTTATTGCTCTCACTGCAAATATGGACAAGTTTAAGCGAGTTGTGATTTTCTTGCCCCCATTTTCTTACTTCCAGAAAGTAACACACACATGCTCCAGTCCGATGGCTGGATCGTTTTGAAGTCTGCATGGGAAACTGGCCTCTGCATTGTCACATTTATACCTCCATGACACAGAAAGCCATGAAGGGGGTGGGGCTTAATCGTGTCATTTATATTTTATCATTGTCATGATCAATTTCAATTAATGATGTTTAAAATCCCCTAAAATTATCATGTTGGGATTGTTAGAATCAATAAATATCAATGAATTTGAAAAAATATTAAATACAGTTAATGGGTGTAGTGTAGTAATATACATTCTACAGATGTGCATTAAAAAATGGAGATGTTTGTCAGGAGCAGTATTTGTGGTTGTGGGGTTATAATTGATGTGTCACACAGTCTCATAGTTTCCTAAAAATTGAGTAAAAAGTAGTTATTATCTTAACTTTTATTATTATCATTGCAGTGCCACAAAATGTCATGATAAATCTAAGTCCATGTTGCCCATCACTAATTATTAGTGAACCTATAATCACTAATTACAGTAATGTGCCTGTTACCTGGACAAAGTGAAATGAAGACAAAATGTTCTGGTTACATTTATTTTCGTACAGATTGAGGTTTCAATCCCTGTTCCACAGATTTGTGGAGCAAGTTATTCACAGAAGGTTTTATGTTTTTTGCTAAAATAATTTGAAAGAAAATCTTGACACACAATTGGCTGCAGTTAGTCCAAGAGTGCCATTTATTTTACTCCACCCTGATTGGCTGTAAGGATAACTGTAGATGCCAGCTTCTGCAGTAACGCAAATATAGTTTTCATCATGTGCCTTAGTGCATATTAATATATATTTGGTGTTTAAACTATTATAATAAATTAATTATAAGAATTTCTAGAAGGCGGTCTCAAGGATTGGTGGATTTTAGTTACTGGGTGGAGGTTGTGGTAAATACTGGGATACTGCTGTGGTGATGTAGTAAAAAAAAACACTTTTCTCTGTTGAACAGGGCACTAAAAACATGATTTTCAGTGTGATTCCTTTAAGGTTTGGTCCACATCTTGCGTTTAGAGTGTGCCGTACCTTCTGTGAGGACGAGTCGGTGGCGATGTGGTCAGCCTCCTCCATCTCCCCCATCTTCAGTCGACTCACTAACACTGTCCCTGCTGGGCACACACCATCCGACGACCTGAAAAACACGAGCATTGAGCTTCGAATAAAAAAGATCTTCCATCTGTAACTGCTTCACAATGATCAGACGTGGATGAAGTAACATTCTGGCTTTGAACAGGTTTCACAATTATGAAGCTTGTTGAATTAACATGCAGCAGCAAACACAGATGCTTTGCCCTGGGATTTCTTTACCTGACAGATTGTGCAGAAAAGTCTGCTTACTGAAAAACGCCGAGAAGTTTACAGGGAGCCGAGGGAGAGAACGTCTTACTTTACTGTTCAAATGGTGGCCCACAGAGATGACTGGACCTTTTCAGATACTGTAGAGCAGCACGGACAATCACTTTTCCAATTGCAGAGCTTGTGATTAAGGAGATGATAGAAAATCTATAGTATTGGCAAGCAGACAGAAGGTTTAAAATGAAGAAAAATGGCCCCTCCACATGACGGCAGCAAGTCTGATCACTTTAAAAGAGTCATCCTTAATGTGCTCGGTTCCACTCCAGCTGGAGAAAACGCTGGCTGCTGTGTGCCAGCTAGCGGTCTGAGGGGAGGTAGGAGGGATGACACACGACTGCCCGAGGAGGAAAAAAAACGTAGGGACGGTGATGGAAACAGAAGGGATCCTTTCAAAGCTAATCCATCTTGATGAGGTACAAGGAAGAAGTTTTTAAACACACACAGAAGAAAAGAGGAGAGAGGGAAGGAAGCGAACGGAGGAGGAGGAGGACTGGGAGCCTGAGGAGGCAGCTGCAGGGAAAAAGCGTCTCTGCAGTGGGACACAGAGAGCTTCAGTTAGTGCTTAATGTCTTACAGCAGTCTCACAGCAGAGAAAATAACATTGGCTGCTTTCTAAATCTAATCTTTGTCCCTCGCCAGACACCTGTCTAGGTGTTTACTCCAGCGCTGCTCTCCTCGTTTCCTCATCCTTCCTCACTCCGATGAAGCCGAAGACGAGGAGAGAAAGTCACCCTGACTTTGATCGTATGTACCCACACATAATCAAGGAAATGGAGATTAACATGCATGGCAGTCAGCGACAGTCCTCCAGAGGCAGAGCAGAGGGCTGATGGTGGTCCTCTACTCTTCAGATTGCACTGCCACAATCCACTAATAAAATCCCCATCCGTCATTCAGACTGGCCACAAAGAATTCAAGATTAATTATTTTTTTATTTTATTTTAGGATTTCTTTAAGTTGTCACCAAACGTTACTGCTATTTTCCTCCCAAATGCTTTGTGTGAGTAGAGCTCCTCGTCTGCAGGAGTTATCTCTGTGTGTGTGTGTGTGTGTGTGTGTGTGTGTGTGCGGCCACTGGAGCCATCAGTGATGGTCACTGACGGTTGATGCATTGCTTCATCTGACTGAAAGTTTCAAAACAAACACGGCAGACGAAGCGTCTGATTCATCGTCATATGAACCAGGTTTGGGGTTTGGAGCTAAAAATTGGGGCCGAATGTTTTGTTAATTTGAAAACCAAAATTGTAATTGAAAAAAAAAAAAAAAAAAAAACTAAAACATGAAATTGGAAACTTAAGGTTTTGTCTAAAACTTGAAAAACACAACCATATATTCAAACTAAAAATAAGTTTGTCGTTTTTTTCCAGTTCAACTAAAACATTGAGTTCATTCTTAAAAGATTTTGAAGAAATTATTTTCGTTCTTCACCTTTCCATATTTTGATATTTATTTTTTCTGTTTCACATTTAAGTTTTCAACTTCATTTTTTTATTTTATAGTTTTCTTCATTTTCAGTCTTATGGCCCTGACTTTGCGTAGGCGGCGTGTCTTCAAGATGGACATGGAATCAGGAATGACAGAAAGAAGAAAGAAGGCTCTCGTCAGCCATGTTGCCTTTAACGAAACATGGGCACTTTGAGAATTGTAGCTCAATGCTTTTCTATATTGGTATTAAACCAACTAATGCCAGAGACTAAGGTCACTTTAAAAAGCTTCTTTGGATAATAAGTGGCACTAATAACACTATGATAGCATTAAACTGTACAGTTTAAGAATGGATATTATCTGACATTTTATCACGGGGACATATGAAGAGAAAACTGGTCATAGCTGGAAAGCATTGCTATTGTTAGCATGAACTTAGTTAATGAGCATCTGAAGAAAAAACACTTCAAATCTACAGCTGATCTGTTTGAAGAAGGTTGGTTGGAAACATTTGATTGCTGTGAATGTTTGTTAATGTGCAGACTTTGAGCAGCCAGCCAAATCAATTTTACTTCAGTCCCATTTTAATCACATTTCATTGTGCATTTGATTTTAAATGAACCAAGCACCATTATTTAGGCAAACTAAATAAATAAGGAAAAAGGTTATTAAATATGAGACATTTCTATTATTTCTGTTATTACTGAAATTAGTTAAAGACTACAAATGGGAAAAGATAATGACAAAAAATGTGTTTGCAACTGTTTAAAGGGGGAGTTTTATGTATTTTCCAGACACAAAGTGCCATTTTAAAGCACAGTAGAGTATCTACATTACCTTCAACTGTTATGAAAATGCTATATATATCAAAATAACCCTGCATCATATCCTTATCTGACACCTTAAAATTGCCCTCTGTCTCTTTAAGAAGTTCTTGCCCTTTCTGACACTCCCTTGTGACTGAAAAGTAGTTTGTATGATGCGCAGTTCCACCAGGTGTTTGCTAATTGCTACAGTCGAGCTTCTGCCTCTCAGCTCCTCCAGACTAGCAGCAGCAGCTCGAAGGCGGAGCTTTGGGTAAATAGGCGGAGCTTCAGGCAAATGGCTGCCAAGGGAGATTCAAGGATTCCTCAAACATGCATGAAAGATTCAAAGCAGCATTTCAGGTAGAGTTTGGATGAGGGAAAAACATTAAAACAAGACAAAGCTAAAAAAAATTAAAGTTTTTCGTAATACTCCCCTTTTAAGTTCCTTCATCTTGCATCATGAATCTGACTTTTTTTTAATCTAAATAAATGAATACAGGTTTCATTTTTTAAATGTATTTATGTTTTGTCATGTTGGAGGTGCTCTTCTATACATACATCCAGTACTTTAAAGTTTAAGTCATTGTTTACAATGCAATAGCTTTTTTTAAAAAAATTAATCATTAAAACTAACTGATCAATTGAAGAAAAAAAAAAAAATAATAAATAAAAATTTTGAGTAGATTGATGCCCTGTCCAAAATGGCTCACTTCCAACTTCCCTCTGAGAGGCACAAACAAACTAAACACCTGCTCAAATACAATCTGTAAATATTATTTCTGCTGATATAAAGAACACCTTGAAATGGGCTGAGATTGTTTGATTTAGCTCAGTCTCCATGCTGCACGTTTGCCAAACAAACTGGTAAAAACCAGAACAGAGACATCCTGAAGACACGGGCGCTCTGCAGCAATGGCTCGTCCATTTAAATACAGTTTTGCCTCAGAAGAAACTTTAAAGGGCCCTGATGGTAGCGTTAGTTAAAATTGAAGACCGTTCTCTCCTCCAAGCCTTCCGCTGCTCTTTCCATCTGTCGGAGCTGGCATGGAGACAAATCTGCAGATTGTTCTCTCCCTCTAAGTCCATCTTCCTCTTGAATCTAATTGGTGCGGGATCTCTTTTTATGACAACAGTTAATCAGACAGCTTTGTTCGAGTGACAAAATAATGTGTTTAAAATGTCTGCTACGAATTTGGCACAATTAAAAAATAATTAGCTTTCAGAGAAGTGCCTTACATTTAACAGTTATTTTCTTTTAAAAGCTTTCCTTGCAACTAGTAAGCAACATGAGATGCAAAGTGATTTATTATGAAAAAAAACCTTTTCTAAGGTTTGACATGACTCATGCATCACCAATAGCCAATGAAGTATAGGTTTTTCCAACACTTTAATTACAGATTTTAAAACACGTTCTTTACTGATGTGAATGAAACAAATTTAAAATATTCTGTCTAAATATATACTTGAATACTTTCCAAAAGCAAAATGTGCTGCGTCTGTGCAACAACGCACAAGCTGAATGGAAATTTCCCAGCGAACTCTGACTGCACACAGTCGTCAAAACATGACGGGAAGAGTAATGACAGCCGGCGCATTTCACTGTAATCTCCATAAGAATGAATTTAACAAACAAATCTGACAAGCCCTACAAGGCAGATGCGTTTATTCATTTGAAAGAGCAGTAGATAAGCAGCAGAGTGATGCTGCATTTGGCAGATGATTGAGAAAGAACTCCATGAGAAATTATACTGAATGTGGCTTATTCAACGCAAACGTGGTTAAACTAAATGTCTTAACCGAAACAGGAGAGAGCAAATCTGGATTCAACTTCATTTCTTTCCATTTTGTTTTTAGGAAGCCAGAACTTTGTTCTTCATTCTTACTCATGGTTTTGACATGGTTTTTGGTTCTAGTTTCAAATTTATCAGCATCAACCTTGTGTTTAATTTAACAATTAAAGCAACAAACGTCAAGGAAAAAAATAGTGCAACAGGATGGAGGTAATAATATGAAATTGATCAAAAATAGAATTAAAAACTGAAATCATCTGGTGGCAGTTTGATTTACTATGATCATAAACACATTAGAGCGGTCAAGTTCACTCTTTAGTGTAGAAGTTCACGTCTCAAAATGAGCTATTTTCAATATCAGTGAGATGCTTAAAATTTAAATTTGAAATTTAAAGGTTTCATCTGAATGACTGAAACAAAAATACCCAATTTCTGCAATCTCTGTCCAGCAACATGCTAGATGTAATATTTCAGAAACCCCTAAAACAGATGAAAACATCTGTGTTTAACTTTTACAAAAAAAAAAAAAAAAAATCAAACATATTTCTTAGGTGCATTTGCACAAAAAAAAGTGGGTCCATTGCTCAACTTGTTATGGTCAATCAAGAGAAATTTGTATGAGATACCTGGCCAATAAGTTGGTCTGAGCAACATTTCTTCCAGCTTATGAAGGTCAGCTTTACTTTGGATATTAAGGCTTGTTGTCAAAAATACTCAATTTGTTCCAATTTCTTCAGATAATCTACAAATATCCTAAAGTTAACACGATGTGACAGGCAAAGGAAATATTTTATCTTCAACAAAATGATTCCTAGAGTTACAACCTTAAACTTTGCATAGAGCTGTTGATCAAATGCAGGATGATGCATCCTTCAGGGTCCATGCCAGGTCTTTGTTGGACTTTTTAGTCTTTCAGGTTGAGCTCCTTTTTATAGGCCTAACTCTTCTTTCATCCCCCATTTATCCACTTTTTTTTAAGCACATGCTGCACTTTATGCTGTGATGGTCAGGTACAAAGACTACATTGAACAAGAGAACTATTGATCAAGAGCACTTTAAAAGATTAAAAGAACATTTTTTTCCTTCTTGGTAGAAAAAAATTAAGGAAAAGTTCTGCGCAGCCCTGGACGTTCATGGTGTAATTAATTTGGACAAATACCCCCATCTGTATTGTTAAGCTGTGACATTTAGGAAAAAAAAAACTCATCGCCACCATGTGAAATGTGTTTCCCATGATACCATTTTTGCTGGTATCATCGTATTCCCTGGTGTGCTAAACTCTTGTCGATTTTCCAGTGAAAATTTGCTTAGATTGATAAAATGGATGAAAACAGACCAAAGCAAAGGCTTTCTTTTTAACTCTGAAGTAAATAAATCTCAAATGTAATGCCAAGGTAAAGACAAAAATACTTTTCAAGGGTCCTAATTTAGCATCCCATGACTGCAGAAAAAAATAAAACAAATCAAAGCATGGATACTTCTGTGGTCGTCAGCTGGTTTCCCCTCGGGAAAAGTCTCACAAAGGAAAACACCTGACAACCACAGAAACAAATCCAAGCACCGCTGGCAGCTTTCCTCCCTTTTGCTAAAATGGTAAGACACTGAAAATATCCTGCAGAGAGCGGAGAAAACTCTGCAGGTTTTTGTTGTTGTTGTTGTTGTGAGTTTTGGCATTAGAACAGTGATTCTATCAGAATACCTTAAAGCTCCACATTGCCTGTAGGATGGAAGCGGCGAGAGATAAGGGATAAAAACACTGCCAAGATTATACACGGCAGCAGGAGTACTACGAGCTTGAAGTGTAACAGCGGAACTGTAGATGGGAATCTTGACCTATATAAAGCTGGACGGGTGAACTATATTTAGCTCTGGCTGGTTCTCACTGAAGACTGATGTTAGGACACAGGACAGGACTAATCCTGATGATTCTTATACAGCATGATTGATGCTGTTACATGTCTCAGCAGTTAGTGCATGTTTAGCAAAAGAGGAATCCACTTTAATGTTATTACAAGCGATGTAGACAAAAAGAGACTAACTGTTTCCTGACTAGAAGTATATTCCCAAAGAAAAGGCTGGCCTGGTTTCCAGCTCATGAAAGAACTGCAAATGTTCAACTTAAAATGAGTACAACGCAACGCATGTGTCACGTTTAAGTTTGTAAAATCTGTTCTGCTCCACATCTATGTATATATTCTCCTACAGACTATTTCATGTTTCCATGGTGAATCAAGCATCAGATTTTTAATAAGAAGCTGATTTGACTGGAGCACACCGATGTGATGAATATGATCATCATGCTAATGTATGCAGTGCTAAAATTCTGAGAAACAACTGAAGTAAGCAGAACAGGAGCTAACATATGTCAGCGAGTGACTCATATTTGCACACAATTTGTGAATTTAATGCATTTGTTTACTTCAGCTCCATTTCCTTATTTCTCTTGGTCTTTCTCTCTCTCCCACACACACAAACACACTCCTGCATCCTTGGCAAAAGAGAACAGTCTTCACGCTACATTTACCATTATGTTGGTGCTTAAACACTGTCAGGAACTGTCTGGGATAAGCTGTTCACAGGAGGAGCAAGGTGGAAATAGTGTGCAGAATATAGACCGTTTCATCAACCAATCAAAATATTTAAAGACGCTTCTTGAGAGTACTGATTACTTTTGGATGGATAACCAAAGGGAGCTCACAAGCAAGAAAGTCACCTCTGGGAATCACTACATGATTATGAAAGAGAGGTTAAAGTGACCGATGATGATGATGTTCGGCACAGGTTTCCTCCTGCAGGGTTTCCTGTGGCTAACCAGCAATCAGGACCTGATCTTAATCTGCAGCCATGGCAGAAGGATGAGCAGAAAAGTTAAGAAATACAGGCTGGCAAAATCTGGCTCACCTTGAAAAAAAAATCGCTATCCCACGTTAGAAGTTCAACTTCTGAATATGAGGTCCGAAAACCAGTAACTCCTCCACAGGGAGACCAGCACAGCTGTATACAATATGCAGGGTGAAACCTCTTTGTCCAACCAGATAACATCAGATGTTCAGATAAGAATACAAAGCTAGTCAGTGACAATAAAAAAATAAATTTTGTTAAACTATTGTTTCTTTTGAATCCAGAGGTTAGATTCAGAGACAGACTGAGGACTGTGATGTACAATATCTGTGCCTCCTTTGAAAAGTGAAAGCTCACCACTCTCAGTCTGCCAACTGCACCAGCAGCAGCGTTCCAAAATCGATGCAGTATTGTACAACTAAGAAAGCCAACAACATCCAGTGACTAGAGGATCTCAAAGTCGATCTCTTCCACTCCTGGAAAATGCTGGTGAGTAACTAATTTCCCACCTAAACATAGGTGACACCGCCCTGCAAGTTAAATCATTTTCCAAAGTTTATTTCAGGACGCGTAATGAGTCATTAGGTTTGGAATCCTACAGCTGATAAAATGTGATGGGGACAATCAGCATGTCTCGTTTCTCTGTAAAGGTGGATTTTAATATGGACCTGCAAGGATTCAACAGTAGCTCAAGTACAGCCTTTTAAGGATTTGATTTCCTATTTGAGCCTTCACGGCTAGTTAATTTCTCGCTAAGCTGCAGCAGAGGAACAATGACACATGGAACGGCGTTTGGCTCAAGAACGCTGCTGGAAGATTTGCAAAAGACGAACTGTGGGTTTTTGTTCCCCATCATTTGCACTGAAATTGCTTCAGGAAGAGACCGTGAAGCAACTAATAACTCCTTCAATGTGCACACGTGAATTTAAATACTGTTTGCAGACTTCTCATGTGCCTGATAATTAAAGTCGGATTTAGGATCCAGATGAAGTGGGTAAGAGCAAATAGTGAGTTAATCACCTCATTTAACAAACATACATGCTGGATGCCAAAGCAACCGTAAGTGATAAATACTAAATCACAGCAACACTTATTACTGCTGTTTTACAATTGAATGCAAAGCTGCTCTATATGGATTCAACCACAATGAAGATGCAAGACGTCTGGAGGATGTTTACGCTCCCAGCTGGTTCTGTTCGGCCGTGTGCATACATTCTGAGGATGAAGACGGATAACGTACATTCAGAGGATTAGCCAAGTGTAAATCAATGAGAATTGGATAAGTGCAGGTAGTGAAGACTGTTAGAGTGAGGAGGAAGGTGGAGCGGTGACAGACGCTGTGAACTGTTAGCTCAGATGATGACCTTCCACACCACTCACTTAATAATCACTGTATAATCAACTCTAAAGTATGAAATCAGACCGCAGAGTTCAAAACAAGTGTTTTTTTAAAGCAGATGTTCCCACATGCATGAGTTTGGAACAATAATAAATACAATCTTCTGGACTATTTCATCATGAAAGTAAGAAAAGGCTACATTTAACCAAAGCTTTATAATTACTTTTTAACAAGCTGTGAAGAGCAAAATAAACAAAATCCCTTCATCTCTCCAGCAGCTGCTTTATGTCCTTTAATTGCTCTGGAAATCTGGGAACGACATGCAGAAGGGCTTCGCAAAAAATATGCACAAGGTAAAAAAAAAAAAAAAAAGAATAAAAAGGATAATACGTGTTGTTTCTTATCATGAACACACAAATCAACTGTTAAAATTCATGGTTGAGAATTTAAATACACAAAGGTGATGTTCAAAGCAGGAAACAATAAGCTTCCAATGAATATTCAGAACATGTTTAGGAACATAGAGGGAATTTAACGGCAGAGAGGAAATCAATTAAAACCTGCTGTGTTTTGGCAGCTCTACTAAAGGCGTGTGTTTCAGTTTGTGAAGTGTAGGATAGATAGATGAAGAAAAATAGTTGAAGAACATATATTGCTGTTTTGAATATTTCATATTTATTCTTTAGTGTTTAAGTTAAATTTCTTTCTTTTGGGATTTGGACGTTACCTTTAAATCAAAATGTCCTGTTTTCATCTTAACTTTGTTAGCTCAACAAATGGATAAGTACTAACAGAAAACATCATTTAGACCTTTGGCAACAAAAAAACTAACTAACCAAAAATGATCATCAGACTTGAACACAACAAGGTGAATCCCACAGAGCTTTCAGAACACAGACGATGCACTAGATGAGGATACATATGTCAGGTCTTCTTTCTGTTTCTCATACACGTTTGTTCATCTGTTCAAGATGGTTTTAAAATCTTTAAACTTTTAAGATCATGTAAAAAGAGACATAAATTAGTG
This sequence comes from Poecilia latipinna, assembly GCF_001443285.1. Lineage (NCBI taxonomy): Eukaryota > Metazoa > Chordata > Actinopteri > Cyprinodontiformes > Poeciliidae > Poecilia > Poecilia latipinna. The sequence goes on from NW_015112637.1 coordinate 82,410, forward strand.
AAAAAGTGAAAGTTAAACCAAAAGAACTTTGGAAAGCCCAGGGTTTTATTTTGCAAACTAAGACATGTTAAATTAATTAAAGCCATTTTTCTAACAAATTCAATCCAATTACGCTTTAATTCAATGCGGTGCAATTAATGATGGTAATTTAGAATGCCTACTCATCAGAAAACCTCCAGATTGAAACAAATTTTACCTCAGCTCAACGTTTGGTCCCGTTCCTCCTCAGTTTTACAACAGTTGAGAAACAACAAGAGGAGAAATTCCCTTTAAACAGAGAAAGACCTCCAGTGGAATAAGACTGGGGGAGGACAGCCATCTGCCTCAGCTGGTTGGGGGGCGAGATTCCCTGATGAATCTCTTCAGTCGAGTTGCCAGGCCTTTGAAAATCATTTGACAGTCTTCTGCTGTATTTCCTATCCATCAAAAGCCTGTCTGTCAGGGCATGCTTCCGCACTTCTGTGAAGTGACTAACATCCCTTCAAGCTTTCCTGATCTTGACATAAACACTAAAGACAGCAAACCTTGCTGTGTCCACAGGCAACAAATCTTTCACAAGTAAAGATAAAACTTAGTAATGAGGGTGTTAATTATACTTCATCTGAAATATTAACAAGTTTTGGGGTTTTTTTTTTGTCCAAATGTCTTGAGTGTAATGTTGCTCCAGCAATTTGAATTTCTTGACTGGCTGATTCTTTGGTTGCTAAATGAGGCATGATAATCAGTGTGAATATGGTATTGATTTTGAATTCTCCGGCACAAATGAGCAAATTTTCATGAATATAGATTTCCTTCCTGAACCTTTTGAATTTTAATAGACCTGCTGGATTTTTTTAATGTAGAAAGAAGAGTTCACTGCATACATAATTGAACTACTGAGACTTATATGTGCATTAAGAAAGATCAAAATACTTTTAAAAAATGCATGAACGTACAATAAAGCTTGGCTTATATTTATTTAATATTAAAAGAAAAAAATATTGGGCATAAAACAAAAAAAATATTTATGTTGGTGTGAGCTTTGTAGTTTACTGGAATGATGAAATGATGCACAGAAGTTACAGAAATTAAACTCTGGCCACGTAGTAAAGACTCAGCCTCGGTACACAATGAACCAACGTTACCAAATGAGACGATATGATACTACGACTAACGCTGTGATTGCTCAGAATATGAGAATGTGGTGAATGTGTGTATGGTAGGACTAGGTTTTGACCTTCTGTTCACACAAAGAATCTAACCTTGTCACAGCTTGATAAATCTGTGAGTTTTATTTCTACCTATTTTTGAGTCCTGCAGCACCACTTCCACTTACATGTGGAGTTCCTCAAGGCTCCATTCAAGGACTTGTGCTATTTTCATCAACCATGTTGCCTTATCTGCTGCTTTGCTGATGTGACAACTTACAAATGACTTACTGGATATTCATTGTTAATGTTTTGAATCAGTCAATAAATTTGACTGATACATCAGTTCAGTTCAGTTTTGCCAGTTAAAACTTTAACCAAACCAAAGCTTTACTCCTTTCCAAAAATATTTTTAAAAAGCTATTTTAGCATTTCATTCAATTTGATTTATTCTCATATTTTCTGTCTTATTTGTGCGATAGCAGTAATTACTTAATTTATGTGATCTTAAGGAAGTCTTTTTGTTCACTTAATGCCTATAAAGATCCTGATCCTGGAGACGCTATGACGTGACTTGAATTGGACAGATCATGGAAGAAACCCCTCAGTAAGCAGTGTGACAAACTTTCCTCAGACTGAGAGGTAAAAGGCTCGAAGAAGCTTCACTGAAGTCATTTCAGCTGAAGAGGGGCTCACAAGCTGCCAGGAATATTGAGCCCTCGGTTTTTCCCTACATACAAAACACATTTTTGTTCATATTTGTTTTTAATGAGTTTAACTAGATTAACTTTAGTGCCTAAAGTGCAGAACAATATTTTTTTTTGGAGATACAAAAAAAAAATGAGGATTAGACATCAATAAGTGAACATTCCCTAACAACAGATACATATTTAATACTGTTTTCACTTTTTTACATCACTGAATGCAATCGATTTAGAAATGTCTTTCTGTTATAGATGCATGAATCTTTGACCACATTAAGCATCTGGCTGTGGAGGCAAACATGATGCACAAAACAACAGCTTGATTATTTATGCCTTCTTTTTCAATCAATCAATCAAATTTTATTTGTATAGCACATTTCAGCAGCAAGGCATTTCAAGGTGCTTTACATAATTAAAGAAAAAAAAAAGAACAGCATGTGAGATTGAATAAACAGTAAGAAAGAGATTTTGAAAAAAAAAGAAAGATTAAAAAAGATAAAAACATCCAATGCTTTGGCTTATTTTTGATGTTCAGACTAAATTATCACTCAGTCTTACAGGGCTGCTTTATATGATGCAATGCATCTCCTTTTCAAGTCACCTAATGCATCTTTTACACAATTCATACCAACATAAAATGTGCAGTACCCTCACTAATGGTTCAAATTAAATTCTGAAGTGATAAACATTTTGCTTGCTTGGTTATTGTGTCATTTATTTGCTGTAGAGAAATGATCTAGCTTTATTGCTTTTTAATTTAGATGTAATTTTCTTTCTATCTAATTTAGACTAATTCCTGACCATGTGCAGTTTATCTCATGCCCACAATGTTTTCTTTCTTATTTCAATCCCAAACAAAGCGAGTGGGCCACAGCCTGTGAAGACTCCATGTTACTGGCCATCCCAACAATAAATATGGCAGACACATGATCAATAGATAATGTCTCATAGAATATTCAGTATTCAATAAAATATTCACTAAACTCTGATCCACAACTGCAAAGCATTCTGGGGGATGTAGGCAGAGGAAAGATTTCAGCTGTTCAACATCTGACAGCCAGCTAAACAAGGCTGGTGGCATCAACCAACTCACTCACTCTGTGGTTACCTAGCAACAACGTGTTGAGTAACTTGAACTGCAGGAGTTTCAGGTTTTGCCACTGAGCCTCATAACTACTTAAAAATGAAAAAACAATAGTGTGGAGTGAAAACTGGATAAAAGAGAGAAATGTCACACCAGCAGTTTGGAAGTATTTCAAATATTTAAAACAAAACATTAATCAATAATTATCAGTATCAACTGATATGAAATGCTTAAATCCTTGTGTGTTTTTTTTATTGTCCAGCCCTTTGTTCTACTAAACATTAACGTTTCAGAGTAACATAAATACACAGTATATCTATCGTATAGCCTAACCCTGACCCCAAACCTAACCAGTACATGCCTAACCCAAATCCTAACCTAAACTCAATTCACACCTTAGTCCTAAATTTAACCATTAACCCTAAAAAAAAGGGCTGTACTAGGTGTGATTTGCTGAAATACACCCATACACTCACATATACATAATTCAGAAAGCTGAAGGTCATACCAACATAGTTTCAACTTTTACTATGAAATATTGATGTGAAAAGCAATCATAAAAGTATGATGCTCAACAAAAGATACCATCTTTTGTTGAGTAAAACAATGTCCTGCCAGATGTAGGCAACCAGTGTCTTCATATGGCACACCTGGATGCCGAGGCAGGGCTACAGAAAACACAATAAGAGACTCCCTGTTTTTTCATCAAGGACACAAATGCTATTTCCAAATTGAACCTTGTAGTTTGGTAAATAGGTTATGTAAGTTATTGAATCTATAGCTGCATGCCTACAGATGAATGCACACTAATTCTCAAGAAAGCAATGACTCATTCTATCAATAACATCCCCAGCAGTCATCCAAGACACTACAACAAAACCATGCCAACAATAAACTGTGAAAAACCTTCACATGCTCTTCTCCAGATAGTTGATTGTTAAAACAGGGAGCAGGCTGCAAAAGATGCTTTGCTGTGGGAGGATAAGTGTGCAGGTGAGCTTGAGGAAAGCAGATGGAGTGTAAAATTAGCTTTTGATAATGCAGATTGCAGTGGCTTTTTGACACAGGTAGGCAGTAAATAATAGGTGTTCTGTGCTCCACTGAATTTTCCTTGAAATGGAAACGAATGATGATAGACTGAGTGTTTTTAAGTGGTACAAAGCAGATTCATGGCATGCCAAACTTTCTTCTCACATAAAGACATGCACAAGAAGCAGATGCGCAGATAATAAAGGTTAACCCACTCAGCAGACAAGTATTGCTTCAGGTCATTCTAAAAATCAAGGAACAGAAATAAAGGCAGTAAGTGTAGAGGCTAAATCTGCTTCAAAAGGCCCAGTGGTAGGTCTTTCTTTGTTCAGTTTAGAGTATCACTTCATCGCTAAAGAAACATTCTTAACACCCTGCTGGTTTTATCCTTTTTTCTTTAGCTACTCTTCAGTTTCAAGACTGATTTGAAAATGTCCCTTTAGTCAAATGATGCAATAGTTTCTCATTCCTAACAGCAGGAGAGCGAGCTGTAAAAATCTCACCTAATACAGCAGAAACCAGATACACTGTGGAAGAAAATTACATACGTCCCTTTGTATTACTTTCATATTTTTGATTTCACTATACCATTCCTAATTAAAGGTAGGGACCTCAGAAAAGACCTTGTGAAGATGCTGGCTAAAGCTGGTAACAGAGAATTTTCCAAATATAAACAAGTCCAAAATGAACATAGCTGCCACTCAGAGAGGAAGAAGCCATTACTCCAAATGTCCAAAACTGCAGTCATCATTTATGGATCAAAGGGGACGATCTAGACTCAGCCCCCAGCTTCAGTTATTACAGCTATAAACTGAAGATCAGGCCTGGAGTCTGGGTGTTGTGATGGACTCTGACCTGAACATTCAGAGACACATTAAGATAGTTACAAAGTCAGCCTCCTATCACCTGAAGAACATTTCTTGTCCAAGCAAGATCTAGAAAACTCATCCATGTGTTCATCTTTAACTGCATTGATTACTGAATCAGTATCTTCACAGGACTGCCTATAAATAATTGATGACAGCTGCAGTTGATCCAGAACGCTGCTGCTGGTGTTCTCACTAAAACCAGGGAGACAGAGCACGTCACCCAAGCTCTAAAGCTCTTCCACTGGCTCCCTGTAGGTCAGAGTAAATAATTTTACTAATTTATAAATCACTGAACGGTTTAGCAACAAAATATTTTAAAGACCTGTTGTCGCTGTATCGACCTTCCAGACCACCCAAGTCTTCTGGTTCTGGTCGACTTTGTATCTCCAGAATGGAAACTAAACAGAAGCAGCATTCAGGATTTATGCTGCTCTAATCTGAAAATAACTTCCAGCAAACTACAAAACTGCTAAAACACTGAGTTCATGTAAGCATGTTTAGAGTTGCTTTTGATTAATAATTATAAACACTGAATAATATCAAAACCTTCATGAATAAGTGGGTATAGAAGACAGATGGATCAATGAATGTGGCATCGTTGAATAAAATCCTTCACAGAATCATTTTTTAAAAACTTAAACATTTAAGAATAATTCTGGTCCTCTCTTTATGTCTTAATTAATTCAAATCTTCTCATTAAGAGTTTTGAAAACCTTAATACAGAAGCCAAGAAATGATGTTTATGCTTTTCACCAGCCAAGGGACAAGAAGTCCTCAGTGTCATCAGTGAAATCATAACAGCCACTGAACTGACTCCAACACATCCACCTTCAGGGAGACTGAGCAAACTTTAAACCCAACATCTGCCAGCTGTATACTGAATTTTGACTGACGTTTATCCAAGTTATTTTCAATATCTTGAAATGGGGTTATTCTGACCTGAATAAAGAGAGCTGCAATCAGGGAGGATTAAGATAAGATCACTGTGACGTTGCTCAAGTAGTTCACAGCAATTCAGCTGTTAAGCATGAAATAATTACCCAGTATTGAACATCTAACCAGTTTAATTATAGGTTTATCTCAATCTGGGATGTCAATTATCATTTAAAGCCCATTTTAACAAATTACTCATTTAATTATGACAGCTAGAGTCCTGGTAAAAGAAAATTAGCATTGTTGTTGCTTTCTTTGTGTATAAAAAGATTTTTAAAAAAGCAGCTGGGGGTGTTTAACCAGATGAACTTGGATAATTTGTCATCAGTGTGTCCACCTCTATAAATGCAGGAGTTTAGTCAGTATTTTTTTCTGTAGCATACAGGCGTGTTAAAGCACTGCCAAGGTAGAAATAAATCAGCATCGTCCTTAAAGGGGAGTTGCTTCCAAAATAAGGTTTACAACAGTTCTACAGTTAGCTGACTGTTCACAGGAGGAACCATTAAAGACAACAGAACCCAGTAAAATTACTCCAAAATGGGTCAATCTATGCTTAGAGAAAATCCAAAACAGAATCATAAAGCTGAGGTCCAACAGAACCAACACTGGTTGGGAACAATGTAACAGCCTCACTAATGTTTGTAAAGTTGCATCTGAATGAACCAAGATTTCAGGTATAATGTCTTGTGGATAAACGAGACCAAACTAGAGATGTTTGTTCATAATGTACAGCAACAGTTTTGGGGAAAAAATCAAATCATACCACATGAAAGTATGGTGATGATATGGGTTTGTTTTTCAGCCAACAGATGGTGTCCATCCATCCATCCATCCATCCATCCATCCAAGATAAACTGGATGGATACCAACCTGTCCATCCAACAGCTGAAGCTCGGCCCAGACTGGTTTATCTGCAGGACGATGGCCCGTAAAATCAGAGTAAATCTAAAACACAATGGCTAAAAACAGACATTTTTAAGAATTTATAATAGCCTATAAAAGTAAAGACCTCAGCCTAATTGAAATGCAGTGGGAGTTTAGGAGAGCTGGACAGAATAACATGTCTGTAAACCTAAATTAGTGAAAGCAATATTTTGAAGAGTGGGATAAAAGTTCTCCATGATGATGTAAGAGACTAATAAAATCAGACAGAAAACAAGTACTGAGAGTTATTGCTTCTAAAAATGTTTCAAGAAGCTGTTAAATAATGGGATATACTTTTTCTTTTCAATAAAAACCTTCTTTTTCCAATGTCTGTAGATCATGAGTGTGAATCTCTGGTCCTCAAGGGCTGAAGACCAGAAACTTTTAGCAAATCTGAATCAAAAGGCCTTAATGCCTCAACAGCATCCAACCAAATTCCACACTGTCCTCCTTGTGACCTAATTATTTGAATAAGCTGTGCTGAAGAAGAAACGCAGGTTGTGGAAACCTGCCCTTCAGGACACTCCTACTTTAGATAAGCCTGGCTCAATCAAAGAACCCACCATGTAGCTCTAGTCCATCTCTCTTCATTAAATCAAACAAAACATTTTCTAGTTCAATGCCTGTGAAAGTAAGGTGTAAAAAATGCAATAAAAGCTAAATTTACTGTTTCATATTCACAGACAATATGTTCAGTTCACACACCGAGCTGATAATGACAAGGTAAGTCTTAGGCTAACTCTCCCTGAGGGACGTTGGGTCACTTTGAAAAAGAACCGTGATAAGAAAGGTCAGCGGTGGCTCTGCTATCAGTACCAGCCTTTCAGGTCAGGTCACCACAGGCAGCACTGAGCTCACTACCCATTTCCAGAAAATAAAAGGGATTTAAGAGCCGCTCTGACACGGGTCACTGGTAGACACGAGGCAGACACTGTTCTGCATATCGTCTCATTTTGAAGGTATTAAGGTACTGCGATCGCAATACAGTTGCAAAGCAATGTCAGGTTCAAGTTCATGCAAAGAAGACTGATGCAGTCATAATACAAACTGGATTTTTTTCGCCTTTTATGAATATAAAGTACAGACAAAGCAGCATCCTAGTTTCTTTTGTTCAAAATTATTTAGGCCATTAGAGTACAATTCCACTGTGGCAGGTGTATATATGTGTGTGTGGGGTATAAATGTGTTATATTTGTCTATCTGAAGGTAAATCTGTTCTCCACTGTCTAAAAATACGGCCCAGAGCCCTTTGAGAGTTTCCATTCCACTCCGAGTTTCCCCAAATGAAAACAAAACCTAAAATAAATTAAACTATCACTTTGTTAATTAATGCAAATGCAACTGAAAATACAGTCTTCAATAAATATGCCAGCTGTGTGAGGTTGTGGGTCCACTGCATCTGCCTTTTCCAGGACGCAGGGGCATTATTTAGAGTCATTATTTGGCCCATGTCAGTTTTGTGATGGAAAGGCACAGCATTTTATTTTCAGTCATCTCTCAATTTAAACTACAGCTTGGCAGATCGTATTTTATGCTAAAGAAAAAAAAGATAAAATATTAGGAGCCACAAGAGCTAAAAAAAAAGAATTATTATCAACTAATCCATTGTTTTCCAGAGTGGATGAGAAATTTTAAAATGCATTTCATGCCTCAAAACAAAATAGAACCAAAATCATGATGTAGCATGTAGAAATCTCACACAGTAATTACAGAATGCATTATTTTGACAAAAAAAATAATAAAATTTTATGGGGAATATGATAAATGGGCTAAATGTTTATACTGATTTAGTGAAGCTTGTGAGCTTTAAGTTTATTTACATTTCTTTTTATTTCAGCGTTTTTTTACTTTACGTCCTCTGTCAGTACAAAAAAAAACAAAAAAAACAGCTGATGTCTAGGGATACCCGTTTCAAATAACTCAATTATCCTAACAATATTTAACATCTTTGTTTGTTTCTCAGAGTCTGAGCTGAGTGAGAACATTTGACAGCAGATCCCTTCATATTTTAAGATTTTAGGACCAAACACAATCTGAAGAGAAAACTCTAAATGGACATAAAGTTTGTCGGATAAATTTATGTATTCTGTATATCAATGTTCCTTCAGGATTTATCATGTAAGGTTCAATAACTAAAAATTAACATTTTTAAGAAAATTACTAGAACTTTACAACAAGTCAAGTAATCAGGAAGTCTGTCAGATAAAGTTCCTTTAGGGTTAGGAGGGATTTTACATAGAATCTAATTTTACTGCTGAAAATCTCAGTTTCTTATTTTGGAGACAGGAGGCTCTTTCTCTGCCACACTCAGAGGCTGAAGGAAGTCGGTCATTTTTATTATGCTTTCCAAGTAGCAACTCTCTTCAGAAGGAGTGACGCTTTCAGCGACACGATTTACATCAACAGCCCAGAAAAAATGTGGTTCTGGGAGAAAAACATTCCAGTTTGAACACCTCTAGTCTCATGTTTTCAGACCCAAAACGCCTCAGTTTTGGGTCCACATGGATGCTTCAAAAAGAGAAAAAAATATATTCTCTACTTTTTACCATAGGATGACATTTAAAGGGCATATATCACAACTTTTTTCAGCCTTGCAGCCCACAACAGTTATTTTATTTCTCCAGACTGAAATCCACACACATGTAAAAAAAACTTGACAGAAAAAAAGAAATCAGAGGGAATAAAAGGAAAGTTTCTGAAGGGTGATGACTTTTCATCTAGAATGCCAAACTGAGGCATCTGTGCATAACACGATGTTCACCTGAGACCTGATTGATGGAGATTTGACTGTAAACCTAAATTAATGAAAGAAATAATTTGAAGAGTGGCGGACTAAACACCACAGACTAAACACCACAGACTAAACACCACA
>NW_015112637.1:95864-97710 GCF_001443285.1 Poecilia latipinna
TTTTGCCCAGACTTTACCCAACATTTATAACAATCAGCATCAGCATTAAGAGCCTCCTCTAAAGTCAGTGGAAATTTTGAATACATAAACTGCACATTTCAAGCATGGAAAGAAAATTGATCCTAATTATTTTGACTAAATATGACATCCACCCAAGGCTGCTTGCCAAATTTGACATCTCATTCCTTCATTTTTTAGCTTAAGCTGTGATTTGGAGCTAAACTTTGTGCCATGGACATTTTTTACCCCCTAAATATATTCAACATGTCTCAGGTGTGTTTTGTCAAGAGCCTCCAGGCTCTTACTTTCAGATTTCATGTCCCAGCCACGTCACAGTATCAGAAAAACTCTTTCATTCTGTGGCTATCCATTGGATTACTCTTTACTAGCTGTAAGCACAACATGAAAACTTCCTGCTCTGTTCTTAGAACGATGGAGAGAGGCATACAGTTGGATTGCTGCGAGAGAAAAAGCTTTGAGCCGGTAAGCTCTGAAGCACAAACCAAAGCTCTCACACCTCGACACAGCTCAGTCGGAAGAAGACACATTAGTCAGATTTTGAGTGAACGCAGCTCAAGGGCACTACTGCTTTTCCTGCTCCGCATGTGTGTGCTGAGGCCAACACTGCAGCAAACACAGCAGTTAGGAGAAATGTTAATTATTCACCCTTCAGCACACTAATCAGCCCTAATCTGTGGAGTGATGAATCTTTACCTCCCACGCAATTCAGTTTGATTAGAATTTCACTGTTAACAATTCAGTGCTTCTGAATGTATAGCCTCCTCAGACCCTGTAAAACTCAACAAAACAACCATTTAAACAACAGTTTGCATTTATAGATGAGGGCACTTTGCATTTTAACCTCATGTCAGATGATTTTTCTGATTTTACATTTCAAAATCTTTGTTTTTAATCACATTTTCTGAATACAATAAAAATGATATGTCCCATATAAAGAATTTGCAACACAGAAGTAAAACTCACATGCCTTAAACGAACTGGCTTTCCTCCCTCAGAGTGTAGATCTTAGTTTGGCTGCAGAGTGCTCAAATAGCCGTAACATTACACCTTTTACCAACCTATTAAGATTTTATGAAGCAGCCTTATATAGCCTTCTCACTAGGTGGCTTCCAGAAGTAAGTTTATGAAATGTGCTTGTTAATTTTTTCCTGTTTCGTCTCCTGTCTGCTTCTGCAACTTCAACCTCAAACATTACGATGGCCTTTGTCTAATTTTACAGTCGTTAAGCCAATTTACAATTAGTCAGTGTTTAAGTGACTAGATATTTGTAATCATAAAGTTAGATGCAATAGAGCTACAAACATTGATGTGCTGAAGTTCTCATCAAGATGCAACTTGAATTCGGTGTGTTTACATCTCTGCTACACTTTGCAGGACTTGGGAACTTTAAAGGATGTGCCAAAAGCAGCCTAATGAACATTTTAGTTTCTTTTAAATAAATCCTTTAGACTTTAATGGGACATTATTAAAACGGGTTAGGTGCTTAAAGGTAGTACTGCAATAGACAGTGACTAGAGAGCTCTTATTTAAAGAAACAGGGAGTTCAAGGATTTCTGTCAATGAGCCAAGCAAACATTTGCTCAGAATTAGACATGGGCCAGTAAGAGAGTCTAGTGGTGTGATAACACTGAGTAAAACACCATGCTCTGATGGCACTGGGTGTTTACACAATTTAAAATGAAGATAACACAAGGCCTTCTGTTTTCTTTGTAGAAACAAGTAATCCTGCTGCTGTTAAAACAATATTAAATATTGATTCTCGTAAACATTTCTATATTGCTGTGCTGATTTTCAGAAAATTAAGTAAAAAGCATAGAGCAAACCA
>NW_015112637.1:101738-103532 GCF_001443285.1 Poecilia latipinna
GCTGTTAAAACAATATTAAATATTGATTCTCGTAAACATTTCTATATTGCTGTGCTGATTTTCAGAAAATTAAGTAAAAAGCATAGAGCAAACCAATCATAAGCTGATGTCACACTGCGTCCCGTCTTGCTCTGTGTTCTGCTGTATTGAAAAGCGTGGATTACACGGGTCTAAAGCAGGCGTCTGCAGCTCCAGTGCTCCAGTGCCGCATTATGCAGCCCTGAATCAAACAGCTGAATTACCTCCTTAGTATGTTCAGAAAGTTTAGCAAAGGCCTGATTATTAATTATTCATTTGAGTCATTTTAAGCATCAAAAAGTTGCAGGACATTTGTTGACGCCTGATCTAAACACGAGGAAACAAAGAGGATTTTGTGGATCATCCAGTCAGGTCTTGTTTCTAAAGTAAGTGTGAGGTTTTTCAAGAGCTTCTGGTTTTCAACAGTGTGTGTTCATCAGGATCAAAGGTGTGAAATTAAGTGCTTTCTTGTGTCAGGATTTTTGCCGTCACCATCTCAATTAATTAATTTTTTTATTTTTATTTTTACAGATCAATTAACTGTTAGTGAATGGAACTTCAGTGCTATATTGGCACTCCTGAGTGGTCAGATAGTGTGGCCTGTCACGTTAAGTTTCAAGCATCTGGCATGTTGAGGTGGGTAAATCTTCATCAGTGCATTTGTGTTCTTGATTGATTATTACTGGAATATTTTAGTTTGTCAGCTGACTAGTTGTGCACAGCAACATATAGAAGAAGGTGCAACACTGTGTTGAGGTATTTTATGAAAACAGGAAAAAATCTGACAATTTCCTCTGTCTTCCCATTTAAAGATATTTAAGATATAGGGAAATGGTTAGGAATGTGAAAACTTTTTTTTTAAAGTGTGGCTTTTTAAAACCTTGTTGTACTTTGACAGTAGTCCTAGTCCAATCCTTACTTAGACTGAAGACCTCAAAGGAGCAAATTATCACAATCTAAAACAAACCTAGAAAAAAAAAAACATTTAGCAAAATCTCAATTTGGATTTTTCATCACATTTGTAAGCTCACAAACTGGACTTTTACACACATCAGTTGCATAATTGAGTCTTTCTTATAAGATTGTCATTACTCTGTTCTGGTAATTCAAAGAGACGTTTCTGAGTCACTACACAGATCAAAAACCTCAGGCGAAAACCAATCTTCATTAAAATGGGGGTTAAGACTGCTGCAGACTTACCAGTGAGGAACAACAACAGCCGCCTCAGTAAAATATTAGATCAGGGGTGTCCAAAGTTGGTCCTCGAGGGCCGGCATCCTGCACGTTTTAGTTCTCTCCCTGGTTTTACACACTTGCATCAAATGATGGCTCGTTAGAAGGCCTAAGCAGAACACTGACTTGCTGAGGAGGTTGTTACAACCACTAGGGAGAGAACTAAAACATGCAGGATGCCGGCCCTCGAGGACCGACTTTGGACACCCCTGTATTAGATCAACTTAAATGAAAACAGTCAAAATTTAAAGGCTTCTATGAGTGGTTTATATCAACTGCCTTATTAAAGGTTGACACAAGCTAAAACGTGGAGCAATGTTTTCCTCAGAGAAAGGAGCTTTGATTAATGAGTCCTTTTGCCTTTTTGTTAGCCATTGGAACCCGTCACACCTGTCCCATTGATCTGATGGGAAGTTTTCAGACCCCTGCTCATCAGGTCCTCACTGTGCCATCCAATCCAAGAGTAGCATTTACTGTTGAAGCAATTGTTTGCAATATTTTCTTTTCAAACCATAAAGCTGCATTACACTCCCAGAAAATCAG